>NC_068361.1:53373683-53673683 GCF_020536995.1 Dreissena polymorpha | reverse complement strand
AACTTAGTCAGAAGATTTGTCTCAATAATATCTCGATCGAGTTCGAAACTGGGTCATGCTGGGTTAAAAACTAGGTCACTAGGTTAAAAAAAAAGAAAAACCTTGTAAACACTGTAGAAGTCACATTTCATGCCCAGATCGGTGAATAAACATGGCCGCCAGTGGGGGGGGGGGGGGGCATTTTTCTCTTATAAATGAAAACATGTGAGCAATCTAGAAGTCACATTTTTGGCCCAATTTTCATGAAATTTGGTCAAAATGTTTGCCTTAATGTTATGTTGGCTGAGTTCAAAAGTGGTTCCGGTCCGTTGAAAAACATGGCCACCAGTAGGCGGTGCAATTTTCCTTATTTGGCTATAGAGAAACCTTTAAAACACTCTAGAAGTAAGATTTTTTGCCCAATCATCATGAAAAATGGTCAAAACATTGGTTTTATTGATATCTCAGACGAGATTGAAAATGGTCCAGATCGGTGAAAAAACATGGCCGCCAGTGGGCGGGGCATTTTTCTCTATATGTATATAGTGAAAACATGTGAACACTCTAGAAGTCACATTTTTGGCCCAATTTTCATGAAATTCGGTCAGAACATTTGTTTCCTTGATACAAAAGTTGAGTTTGAAAATGGTCCCGATCAGTCAAAAAACATGGCCGCAAGGGGGGTGGGGCAGTGTTCCTTATGTTGCTAGAGAGAAACCTTGTGATCGAACACTGTAGAAGTCACATTTTTTGCCTAATCATCTTGAAACTTAGTCAATATATTGGTTTTATTGATTTCTCAGACAATTTGAAAAATGGCTCAGATCGGTAAAACACTTTAGCTCACCTGATTGCTCAGGTGAGGTTTTAGGATTGGTCCTTGTCCGCCGTCCGTCCGTCCACATTTGGCTTGTAAACACTCTAGCATTCACATTTCTCAAGCATTCTTTATCAAAGTTGCTGAAAGATCTCAGTCAAGTTGGATAATTAGCAAAATCACATAATAAATGCCATAATTATTGCCCTTAGATTGTCCAAATTTTCACTATATTATACAAAATCCTTGTAAACACTCTAGAGGTTACAATTTTGTTTCAGATTTTATGAATCTTGGTCATATTTATTTTTGTAAGCAAAGTTTGATGTTTGGTTAGAGGGGTACTTCCTAGCACATATATAAAATTATAATTGTGGCAGTAACACCAAAGCTCTTTGAAATCTATTTGATGCGAAGCTGATAGCATTTAATTGGAAAAAAACAACTTGCAAAAACACAAAACTTGTACACATTCTTGGTTAACACTGTTCCTATTTTACCAACATTTCTCTGACTGACAGATGCATGTGGAAGCTGGCTTATTGATGCCCTGCACAATCACCATTGGACGGTGCAGGTCCTGCTAGCTGAGGTGTTGGAAACTGTTGGCTTAAGTAAGGTAATATACCAAGAAATCTGCTTGCAAAGTTGACATGATTCAATTATAGGTATCAGGGTATCCCATTTCTTAATACAATATCTTAATACTGATTGTATCTCAATATTATTGAAGAATATCACGCTTGGAAAACCAAGAAAAAACCTTTGTTTACTGTTGCCCCTCTTAGACTGTGTATTTTGGGACAATATGTTATGAATAGTATTCAGTGATTCAAGGATGTCTGCTACAGGCATAAAAACAAGGTGGAAGTGAGTTTCTGAATAAGCTGTACAAATATTTGAGATGGCAAAGACAACTGCTGTCTTCTTGTCAGTCAACATTATATTCATTACATATACTCCTTTTTATGCTCCCCGAAAAAATATCGGCGGAGCAGTATAGTTGCCAGTTTGTCCTTCCTTACTTACTTCCTTACTTCCGTCACACTTTTGCTACCGTTTCTCATAGCGCCTTCAATACTTAACCAATCGCTTTCATATTTGGCATGTAGGTACCTTGCATGGACATCTACCTTTTGAAGAGGTTTGAGGTCACTGGGGTCAAGATCACCGATGCTAATAATAGACTCCCTTCCGTCACACTTTTGCTACCGTTTCTCATAGGGTCTTCAATACTTAACCAATCGCTTTTATATTTGGCATGTAGGTACCTTGCATGGACCTCTACGTTTTGATGAGGTTTGAGGTCACTGGGGTCAAGGTCAAGATCACCGTTGCTAATAATAGACTTCCTTCCGTCACATTTTTGCTTCCGTTTCTCATAGCGCCTTTAATACTTAACCAATCGCTTTCATATTTGGCATGAAGTTACCTTGCATGGACCTCTACCTTTTGAATAGGTTTGAGGTCACTGGGGTCAAGGTCACCGATGCTAATACCGTAATTACTCTATGTTTTCGGACACTCTAAGTTTTCGGACAACCCTTTTTTTAGCAAAAATAATTATTTTCCGTGACTCTTAATTTTCGGACACACGAGTTTTCGTCCATAATTAATGTCTCTAAGTTTTCGGACAGTAAATTTTTCAGCGCTATTTTACTTAATTTCGGTCCTGTTTTCGATATCTAATGACACTTCGATCATGGGGTTTTACAACCAGATTAACATCATCAAACATGGCAGGTGCATGCCTGAGGGCAACGGACCATTACATTTGCGTTATTGGGTAAATAACCTTGTACGGTAAACCGGTATTAAACAATGGTTTCGCCCGATAGCATAAGCGTTATGACAATTACCAGGGGTAGTGTCAATTAACAGTTCAATTATCTACCGCAATGTTACTACCCCTTCTCAGTAAAATAACTTTGACAAATACTAAACGCTTCAATGTGTGATGCACCCTTTTGCATGTTTTACGAACAATGGAAGGTATTAGACAACAACTATCGGAAATGAACAAACGAATAATTTATAGTTTGCTTTTTTTATTGCGTTAATTACAGGTTCATACTAGCGAGTATCGGTACATCACATGCTCATTTCTGAACTCGTTGGTCAAAGTACAACCTTGTAGTAACTTTCTGTTAAATAAATTAAGCATTTAAAATTATTTAAAAAACAGTGCAAACATATATAACTGTAATTTTTACTATACGGCATGGTATTTTACAAGCGCGTTCTATTACCGGTAGTCGTTGATACGATTGACGCTATTTTCGGACACTTCAATGTTCGACTCTAAGTTTTCGGACACCTGTATTTTGTGAATATTTTTCGTACCTAAGTTTTCGGACAAGAAAAAAAATAATTATTTTTAAGTGTCCGAAAACATAGAGTTATTACGGTAATAGACTTCCTTCCGTCACACTTTTGCTACCGTTTCTCATATTGCCTTCAATACTTTACCAATTGCTTTCATACTTGGCATGTAGGTACCTTGCATGGACCTCTACCTTTTGATGAGGTTTGAGCTAACAGGGGTCAAGGTCAAGGTCACTGATGCTAATGATAGACTTCCTTCCGTCACACTTTTGCTACCGTTTCTCATAGCGCCATCAATACTTTACCAATCGCTTTCATATTTGGCATGTAGGTACCTTGCATGGACCTCTACCTTTTGATGAGGTTTGAGGTCACAGGGGTCAAGGTCACGGAGGCTAATAATAGACTTCCTTCCGTCACACTTTTGCTACCGTTTCTCATAGCGCCTTCAATACTTTACCAATCGCTGTCATATATGGCATGTAGGTACCTTGCATGGACCTCTACCTTTTGATGAGGTTTGAGGTCACTGGGTCAAGGTTACCGTGGCTAATAATAGATTTTTTAGGTGTTTATTAACACATACATTGACAAAGCGCATCATCGGGGAGCATCCATCAGTTTCACTGATATTCTTGTTTGCACATATTGTAGTATACTGCAAAATGGAGTTTTTAAAATAAATTAAGATGCCCGAAAAACTGGATCACTTGGCTTGATCAACAATATTGTTATGTAAGGGACATTGGCATATTATGTCGCATTTCTCTGTTAATTTTAATTAAACAACAAATGGGGGAAACATGCTACTTTGATTGACTGACTGTGAAATATTGCTGTTTTTGCATTTCAAAACTAGTATATTATGATGATCACTGACCTAAATGTACACAAAGAGAAAGAAATGTAAATACAGCAAGACATGAATAAATTAAAGAAGCATGTCCTAAGAAGAGCATAATAAATTACAGTTCTTCATTTCAGTTGCTTAATAGTATTCAAGAATCATTATAAAATTTGCAACATCGTTCTTAATGGGCCGGTAAAAAACGCTTCATTATTCTGATGGATGTTAAGCTATCTACTTCACTGTCTTTGGTCCATGTGCTTTAATTTCTATGCATACATGTCGATCATCAAATCATTTTTTATTGTAAAGAAATATTAATAAAAATATTTTTTTGAATTTATGTTTTTTAAGATTAACCATATTTTCAGTTTGCTGAGCAATGGAAGATGACACTGGTTAATTCCCAATTGTCCCTGTTGGACTGCTGCCAAGTGGCTGCCATGAGCAACACATTCTCTGATGCCTTGCCAGTTCCTAGACAGATGGACTATGAGACCTGGCTGAAAACATTAGTACTGGTAGGACAGAGTGGTTTTTCATCATTTTGTGGTGCCAAAATTCAGCCTTATTTCTCAAGTGAAAGTGTTGTTTTTATGCCCCCGGGATCGAATGATCGGGGGAATATTGTTTTAGCCTGTCTGTCTGTCTGTCATTGTATGTGTCACAAAACTTTAACCTTGGTCATGACTTTTGCAATATTGATTATAGCAACTTGATATTTGGCATTCATGTGTATCTCATGGAGCTGCACATTTTGAGTGGTGAAAGGTCAAGGTCATCCTTCAAGGTCAAAGGTAAAATTTTTAAATATTTAATATAGTAAAGTTTTGCAATCACTTTTGAAATATTAAACATAGCAACTTGATATTTGGCATGCATGCGTATCTCATGGAGCTGCAAATTTTAGTGGTGAAAGTTCAAGGTTAAGGTCATCCTTCAAGGTCAAAGGTCAAAACAAAATTCAAAGCAGCGCATAAGGGAGCATTGTGTTTCTGACAAACACATCTCTTGTTTTTAACCAGGTTTTCTGAATGAAAAAACTGGTTATTAGATTGGTGAATGTCGGCAGGCTGGTTTGCTGGTAGGGGCAGGGGCAGGCGGAACAAGCTTGTCCGGGCCATAACTATGTCGTTCATTGTGAGATTTTAAAATCATTTGACACATTTGTTCACCATCATTGGAAGGTGTGTTGTGCGAAAGACTTACGTCGATATCTCCAAGGTCAAGGTCACACTTGAGTTCAAAGGTCAAAAATGGCCATAAATGAGCTTGTCCGGTCCATATCTATTTTGTTCATGGCGAGATTTTAAAATCATTTGGCACATTTGTTCACCATCATTGGAGGGTATGTTGGGCAAAAGAATTACGTTGATATCTCCAAGGTCAAAGTCACACTTTGAGTTGAAAACCTGGCTTTGTGACAATTTTGTCCCTTGTCTTACTGTGTTAAACCAACAGTTCCCATCAAAATCTTCATGTAGAAAATAATTTTTAAATCTTCCAAACGTGTAAGAGACTTTGTTTGTACTACCCGTATATAACTTCCAAGAAACCCAATCAGATTAATTAATGACAAGTAATGTATATTTAAATGACATAGTATATGTTTAATAAAAAGACCTATTGTATGATAATGATTTTACTAAATCCTAAATTGTTTAAAATTAACGTCTAAATCTATTTCACAGCTTTATTTGCGCTATGATTTATGCAGTTTTGTGTTTTAATAACAGACATTTGAATGCATTATTGAAGAAATTAAATTGACTATAGAAATACCATGTTGGTTGACTTGTTACTTGTAAAACAGACTGATTTTAGTTAACTAATGCAAACTTTAGTCGTTCTAAAGTGTTTCAAGGTTTTTTAGCCGACTTCTTTTGTATTTATCAGATCACGGTAACAAATGATCGGACTTTGATGTTATTTTATTGGTACAGGGTGGACAAAAGCTTAATGTCATATCGCTCCTCTCTAGTTTGTTTTCAGGGAATTATTGGCCCTTGAATAATAATTTATTTCCACACAATTAACGCATTGATTGACAAAGTGCATCATCATGTAGTATTCATTAGTTTCACTGATATTCTTGTTTTCATGTCCAATTATTCACGTAGCCCTTTTCCTCTCAGATACCCAATGTGACCCGTTGACATCTCTTAGGAAATCAATTTGAATTAAAGAACTTTCTTAATAGATTAAAGTAAAGGCTTCATTTCCAACACTTAGATACTGATGAGCATCAAACTTCATAAAATCTGAACAGTCTGTGAGTTACTCACAGGCTGTTTTTATGCTGGTTGCAAAAGCCATTTTCACTTTGCTTCTGATGGGGAAAGGGTGAAGTAATGTTTGTGACAAGGCTCTCATTTCCAGTTGCTGCCACACCTGATGCCAAGCGAGGTTCAGAATGTCTTCATGTACCTTAGTAAGCTGATGAATGATTCCGCCGAACTCTGCTGGAGTTACCGGACCTTGTCAACCAATGTCCTCCCTTCTCTGGACTTCCGAGGTAACTGTCACTAAATGAAGAGACCAATCTTATAAAATTACATCAAATGTCTTCTATGGTTTGTTCAACTATATTAAATTTAAGGATCTATTGCATTGACATATAGGTGCCCTTTATTTACAAACCTCTTAAAATTCTTAACATTGCCGATGTCTCTAGCTATTTGCCTTGTTTGTATTTACCCATTAAAATTATCTAAATACATGTTTTGCTAAAATGGTAATTGATTTTTCATTTTGTAAGCAGAAAACACTTGTATTTGCATACAAATTTTATTCAAATTTTTTATGCTCTCCCAAATTTGCATATTATCAGCCGGTTCTGGTCGAATGATTTTTCACAGAGTTATGGCCCTTTGAAATTTTCCATTAACTGTACATATAGTGCAATTCTTGTCCCCCCCCCCCCCCAACTACTGCATGTTTCCTTTTATCTGAATATATAGTGCAATATTGTGACCCAAAAAACCTTTGGGAGCAGCACCCGTCTCTGATGGTTTCTTGTTACTTCTGTCTTAACTATCATTTATGGGTTATCATCATTAGAGATTGATAAAATAACATTACAAGTTCAAAACAATTGAATACATTATACCGGTATTGTTATAGTATTTGACAAAAAATGGATTGCATATATACAATAAAATGGTTGACCAAATTTAACAAACCCACATGGCTGAGTGGCTAAGGTGTATCTTTTTAATCCAAAGTTTACGTTCAAGCCAAGGTGGATTAAAAAAAAAATCATTCATAAATTGCTTTTCTTATATTATACTGGAGCTATTAAGTTAGTACTGATTTTTACATTTATTGATTTAAAGCATTTAATGAAGGAACTTCAAATAGTGCTTAAATCTGTCCCTTAAAGATTTACCTTTAGAGTTTTGTTAAAAGAAATTAAGATCTTGCTACTTCCTTTCTTGATTATATTATCCCTTTAAACATGCCACATGGGTTTCAGACGTAAGGTCAACCCTTCTGATGTCACAGCTGCTCAAGGACGTTTATGTCACCATGACGCTGACCTTGACAATTTCAAAGGTCAAACTAGCTCTGCTTCAGCATTCATTGCGAAGTTATGTGGCATTCATTCAGGTAATATATTGGTAATAAGGAAATTAATATCTATTTTGAACTTTTTAATCTTTGAAAAAACAATGAATATGAAATCTGGGGCATATAATATAAAAACACAAAAGATAATGCCCCAGAGTATTAAACTTTGCACATTCAAGTAGTAACGTCCTTGTTGTACAAATAAACAAGAAAAAAATGAAGAAAAATCATTATTGTTCCTTGATATAATAAGATAATAAGCTATTTACAATTTAAATGTTTTATTACTTTTTTAAAGTCTTTTCTAAGGAACTACACCATCTGTTATTTTACCTAGTAATTTCATAAATAAATCAGTGTGATATCTGTCTCCCTACCTCAAAGATCAATGTCAAACTTATTAAGTCAAATGTACAATTGGGCCATTAAAACAGATTATACAGACTAAACATCATCATCTATCAGGCAATTTTTTAAAACATGTACACAAAGTAATGGACCATAATTGTTGTTCACCATGTTGAGTAGGTGTGTCACTCCTTGGTAAGAGGTCAAGGTCACACTAAAGGCCAAAGGTCAAACATGTGCATGGTGCAGTTTCTTAGTGTTAATGAGTTGGACCTGTTGCCAACGGGCATCTAGTCTTGATTTAGTTATTGGTTTTCTTGTAATATACTTTAGCCATCTAACCTTCATATGGACGTTTTCTGTCCTACTTTTCAGACTTGCTGTGATTCCTTAACAGAACCATGCGCTACACATTTGTTCTGCTTGAGTGAACTTTTCCACCACGCTTGTGAGTTGACCGTGACCCTTGACCCAGAGGTCAGAGATGCTGTGCTGGTGTTGATGATGCACATAGTTACTAGGTTCAAGGACGTTTCTATGGGCATTTCTAATGACGTTCAAATGACAACAAACAAGAAATTGAAGATGGCAAGTAACTGTGACAAAATGTTGAATTCCAACAGATATGCATGTAGATATGGGAGACATTTGGAGCAAGGAATGTTACGTGTACTTGACGATTTGCCTGATGAATATGAAGAGAAACGTATGATGAAAAAGCAACTGCTTGTAGATGGATAAATGCTTCAAACACAAGTGTGTACTATGTAGTTGTGATAATGTCTTTAATTGATCATTAGTCCAGAACTTTGTTGAAAAACGCTTTCCAGCCAATTCGTTTTGATCTTATTAAACTTAAAAACTGTATGTATTGTCAAAATGAGCCATTTTATCCCCTGCAAACGGCAGAGGGTTAAAGAATTGGTGTTATCCATCCGTCTGTTAGTCTGTCACAAAAGATACCTCAACGAATATGCTTGTTAACATATTCACACTGATACTGTACTGTAATCCAATGAGAACACTTCCTGTCGTCTAGGACGAAGTGCTTTTATATGGTGTGTGTGCGAATTTGTTGTTGATTTTTTTTTCGTATCTTCAATATTTACGCATCATGTTGGCTAGAGCTTCCAACATTCTTAATAATGTTTATAATTTTCACAAACACACAGTTATAGTATCATATATGATAAATAAATACTTAAATTGCATGTAGACTATTTTTCCTAATTCTTGTATTTTATTATAGATTTGTAAATTGAATAAAAATATAATGGTCGGTGGAAAGTCATTTTAAATCATCCAACGTAATATTGAATGCTGTCCATATAACTTTCCTAACCAACTGGAGTTCCTTTTCTATCACTTCCTCAGAAGGAATCGTGAACACATTTTCCCGCGTCATCCAACTTGGCTTATCTCTATGGTAACCACCCTCGCTTTCGCGGTGCAAACACCGAAGTCGGCCGAACGTTAGTGGAATGTCTCAAAATAGCGCCAATCGGATGATTTCGTTAAAGAAATCGGTTTGTAGTCGTTTATATGATAGAAGGAAAACTGGCCCGTGGAAATCAAGCACCCAGCTTTCAATAAATCTTCTCCAACCCAAGACTACACTTAGAATAAATTGTATCCAATCTGAAATAAATTATCAAATGTACACTAGTTAAATGCATGCATGTTGAATTAATCTAGTATTGCATAGACACTAAACGAGCATTTTTCCGTTCATAATCATCAATAATAATAAGCTATATTTTATTCTATTTAAAATCCTGTCAAAAGTATGATTTAGTACAAGTGAAATCTTAGGGCAAATTTTAGACAGTCCAACTGGCCTTGTGGATTTTAGAATTATTGTCAAATTTTTTCGTCAAGCCCTTGAATATTTAAAAACGATCACCAAAGTACAATGCATGCGTCTTTTCCAGTTTACAGGTGGGCGCTTTAGACCATCGTCGTCTTCTTGTCTTTTCATAGCCAGACTGTCTGAACTAATACCTTGCATAACACTCGGTGAACCGCGACTGTCCCGCATTTTTGATTTGACTTTTGTTTTTCACTAACTGTGACGTCTTGTTATGATAGGTAAATACCAATGTGGCACAATAAAAATATGCTAATGGCGAAAACATGCCTGACTAGACGTTGCATTCAATCCGCATTCTTTATAATAAATTGCTGAATATTGATATAGATATTTTTCGTGATTTAGGTTATAACTTAAAATACTGCACGACATAAATTCTCTTTTACGAATTTTAGCAATAGAATTATAACAATCGGCTCTGTATTAAATGGGAAACATCAAACATCATATATTGGTCAGTGGTTGTCTTGGCAACTTCAAATCACTGCTGTTTAGTTATGATGGTGTTAACGATTTAATGTCGGTCGAAAATTTGTAAGTGCAATACAAGTATTCACAAGGCTTGCCGCAATTCTTAATTTTGAAAAAAAAATTGTTCTCGTTTACGCTAGCAGCATGTTAAATAAGCAGTGAAAGCGTGCGCGGTAAGTTTAGTCTGAATATATACGGTAAACTTTTCACCACAATTGCCCACAAGCGTTCTTTCAGTAAGTCTTACATTTAATACATTTTACTTTAAACAATCTAAGGGCCATTTGCACGTGACCTCGTGCTTATTTATATCCATTATTGCTATAAAATGAAATGCAAACCTCTTTTCACAAAATCTACTCTGTCCATATACCCCGTGTGGGACTTGGAACGTTCGAAATTGTACCAGGCCAGTATGGTATCGTAGGGGTTTCGAACCAGCAATACCGCGCGGTTGAACATATGATTATGGCGCATAGCGAGCTCGTGCGTTTTGATGACAATCACGCGCTCCGTCTGGCCTTCGCCTGGAAAAGTCAGTTCACGCTCATTATCAAAAAGACGTTATTGATAACGTAGTGGTACCTGTACAAAAGTAACTTGGTATCTATTTGGACAAATTAATGACAGCGAATTTTTTTACACTTTACCACATCGAGAAATTAAAAAAAAAATTAGAAGAAAATCGATGAACATTTCAAGGTGATCGCACAACCTAATCACGTGTATGTCAAGATTTTTCGCCGTTATATACCCTTCATTGCTTGTATTTTTATAAATTCCGCTCACTTTCCAACCAAATCAGCAAGAAAGATACTGGCGATGACTTCATACTAATATTCGCTCTGTATCTCTACTTAACTCGCTGCAACATTTCTTAGCGGGATGACCTAATTAGAGCTCCACTTAGACAATTTGCGGGGCGTAAAGTCGAGATATAAAGCGAATTTTAATGCGAAATAAACGCTAATTACCTTTTAACTGATATGGCTAGAAAGTGAGCGTCGTTGAAAAAACACAAAAATAATCAAGGGTACAAAACGGCGAAAACCAACTGTCTAGGCATGGACGTCGCCAGCTTTACTATCACGTTATTACCCCCTCTGCATTAGCTACAAAAGGGCAGACAAGTTTCAATCCCGCAATACCATTTATCGTTAAAGTGCAGCGATCCTACGCGCTTCGAATATCGTATTTTTTTCGTTGCCTTCACGCAAGAAAATCATTTGACCACAGACTAAAATTTACCTTCAAAGGCGGTCAACAGCTGACGATCATTATACAGACTGCCTGTTAAAACACCTGTAAAACAAGAGTGGGTGTGAATTTAAACGAATTTGAGTAATCTGGATGCGAAGTTCTCTAGATGATGCAAGGGATTCTAATGAATGATACGGTTTAAACGTTTTCTTTATCCTGTGAAAACTTACATAAACGCTTATTTAACATAGGAATATTGGGCGGCGCATGCTAAATCTGTGCGCTTCTTTTGATATAATACTAGTATTGCAGGAATTAACGCTGTAATAACTCGAGCACAGTGGCATTGGTGTTGTGCGAGGACGCAAAACAATTACCTATCAGGGCAAATACAATGTTCATATGCATCTTAAAACAATTCTGTATATTTCTTGAAAATGTGATTTCCATGGATTTTGATTGAAACGCGAAGTAGCTTACCCGACATGGTTTCTATCAGGTGTCGCACCCACGTGTTTCCAGAACCCATGTAGCTTGCCAAAGCAGTCTGAAAATACCCAACGATCATATTGGTTCGCACTAAATGTAATCCTTTCAATTGTGTTGCACACTCTGCAAAAACTCGAAAGAGCCTGTCAGACCAAATGTCATGTTAAATCGCAATCTTATCAGACATTTGGTCATTGTATCAGACACTTCATTTTTTAAATTTCATGTCAGACATTGTGCCGGGCAATGAAGAAAATGTTTTTCAAAGATTGTGTGTTTGATTTAGTTTTCTGTCTGACAGGTTTCGTATAGCCTGGTGTTGCATTTGTATTGAAAACTTATATATTAAATGATGACTTAGCGAATGTTGGTTGTAAAATACAATCATGCATGAATTGAAAAATGCAAAAAAATGTTGCATCTTTCCTTTAGAAAATTGGGTTTAGAAAAACAAACAACCAACAAGCCATTCTATTCGAATAGTGTCAGATGATATAGTGCTGTTATGCAAGGTGAATATGTTGTTGGTGTACATGCATGCGTTACGATCGCAAATACCATGGTAATACACCGCTTTTTCATCCCCATAAAAAGGACATACAGTGACGAAGTGTACTGATAACATATGATCTTACATGCCACTTATTTCGGTCCCAGAAATGCGGCTCGGGTATTGGACACTGAAGATCATTGAAAACGCTGTGATTCATCGTCATTAGCGTCGTTATATCCAGATGCTCCGCCGTGATATTCAGGCACTTCCGGAAATAGCGCGGTATGGAGATCTCGCTCGTATGGTTTTCTATGGTAAAGTTTCTGAAGAAAAAGTACTGCTCTTTGGGCGTGTGTCTGTTGGTCTGTCGCAAGAAGAAGTCCGGCGTGATGATGGACTCCAGCGCGTTGGTCCAGCTCACCGCGCCACATGGTTCAGGGATTGAGTTGTCCGCGGTTGTGGGATTGTACAGCGACTTGGGGTAAAATTCTGAGCGAGTGAAGGACATGTTAATGTTATGTAAGCATTGTAACCTTAAGTGCTACTCAGTGAAAAATCACGGCTGTTAGCGGTGTACCCTTAAGTACTATTTGAATATTATACACATTATATGTTTATGTAGTTGTTTTATGTGTTAAATGATCGCTTCGATCTCGACGCCGCTCGGTTAAAACAGGGTCTACATACTGAAAATGTTTATGGTCGTTTATGGTCGTTATTGAAATTACCAAATTAAGCGACACATGTGCGATCGCTTAAAAATATATACATTCAGTATAAGAATAACTTAGACATTATATGTATATATATATATTTTATTTCGATTGTTCCGCCGTTTTTCAACAGTATTTCAATCATAAGAAAGCGGTCAGTTAAACTACCAACACTTAAATTATTCTGGGTTAGCATAGTTAATAGTTTTACATGTGAATCTTTAATAGTTTAAGAGCACTTAAACATACAAAGTGCAAAGCATATACTGCAGAAAACGAAAGGGAATATAAGTCATCATCGCTTCGCCACAACATGTGACGTCACACTCAGTCACATGATGTAAATATATTAGCTTTCAGTCAACATTATTCACAGGTCCACACACGTCTGCGTGGTAGGAGGACCGTACGCCTCTCTCTCTATTGATACATATCCTGCACGGAACAGGCTGTCTTAAAGATGCGTTCTCTTCGATATAGAATTTGTTAATTAGACATGTACGTTCGATTATCTTATAATAAGGCAAGTTTTATTGAAATATGCCTGCTTGCGTTCACTTGACATCAGTAACTAAAAAGCTTCTGACATGCATAACATTCTTATAATCATACTTGTTTTATATAAAAAAGCAACCAGAATATTTAAAATTATTATCATCTCGGTTTTATGCACGTTAAATTTTCCAGATAGCTGCATACGTGATTGATCAATTAATGAGGTACAATACAATCATACAGGGGAATGTACCAAGCAGGTATTATTTTTAATTCTAACACGGCACGTGCCAAATTTCATATAAACAAAGAAAAACTTCCGGCCGTGGGTTATTCGACAACAAACTATGGGCGTATTTATGATAAATACATAAAATAGTATACAAGGAAATAAGATACATTGTATACGTCTTTAGTAAAAACCGTGTTAGAATCGAAATAATTCTTGTACGTTATAGTTTGTTGTCGAATAACCCATGGCCGGAAGTTTAGATGCGTGGTTTCAAATCACTCATGCTTCGCACTCGTGATTTAATCTTTACGCATCTAAACTTTCGGCCGTGGGTTATTCGACAACAAACTATAACGTACACGAATTATTTCTTAATTAAATCACTATATTTTTTAACTAACAGTCTGCAATCACATTAAGTAATACGTTAAACTTTAATTGCAAAATGTATATTACCAATAAGAGTATTACAAGGTATACATGCATGACATTATAGACAGTCTTACCGTTTCTTTGTTTTCGGATTCGAAAACATATAAGCGTATCTCATAACTGCGTTGTCTGTCACACACCGACCCAGAGAAATGTATTGATCCGTTCAGCTATGGAACGCCAATGCTGCCTTCTGATGGCACTGGTCTTTATGTTCTGTGCATTTACTAAGTTGTTTTGTGTAAACTACATTTTGTCCTGTAGAAACATCATTTCGTTCTGTGCATTTGTCATTATGTTGTGTGCATTTGTCATTATATTGTGTGCATTTGTCAGTATGTTGTGTGCAATTGTCATTATGTTGTGTACATTTGTCATTATGTTGTGTGCATTTGTCATTATGTTGTGTGCAATTGTCATTATGTTGTGTGCAATTGTCATTATGTTGTGTGAATTTGTCATTGTGTTGTGTGCATTTGTCATTATGTTGCGTACATTTGTCATTATGATGTGTGCATTGGCATTATGTTGTGTGCATTTGTCATTACATTATGTTGTGTGCATTTGTCATTACATTATGTTGTGTGCATTTGTCATTATGTTGTGTGCACTTGTCATTATATTGTGTGCAATTGTCATTATGTTGTGTGCATTTGTCATTATGTTGGATGCATTTGTCATTATGTTGTGTGCCTTTGTCATTATGTTGTGTGCATTTGTCATTATGTTGTGTGCATTTGTCATTATGTTGGGTGCATTTGTCATTATGTTGTGTGCATTTGTCATTATGTTGTGTGCATTTATCATTATATTGTGTGTATTAGTCATTATGTTGTGTGCATTTGTCATTATGTTAGGTGCATTTGTCATTATGTTGGGTGCATTTGCCATTATGTTGTGTGCATTTGTCATTATGTTGTGTGCATTTGTCATTTTGTTGTGTGCATTTACTAATTCGTTCTGTACTAACGACATTAGGTTTTGTGCATACATCATTTCATTATGTGCCAACGTCGTTATCATGTTCGGATACGTTACACTGGGCAATAAAAGAGAGAGCACCGGTGTGCACTAAAAAAGGTTACATTCCACTAGAAAACGGCCGAAAAAAAAGTTGCAAAAACAGTCGAGTTTGACTTTTGACAAGTTTTTTCTTCGTTCGTACATGACATATCTTTTTTATTGCACAAATCGACTCCGCTTAGAATGGCCTTTAAGAAAAGGTATGGTTATGGGCGTCTCTTTGTGCAAAATGTTGCATTTATTTTCGCTCAAAGATGTCGCTTTTACATTGAATTATATAGGGAAACTATTTAGTATATTGTACCGAACCACGTTGGAAGGCGATCTCGCAGCTGTTGGCCTTAGCGCCATTTACCGAGATTGATAGGCGAAAAAATGATTTCAAGATAATGAAAGAAATGTCTGATTGTGAATTTAGTAGAATTGGAGTGGAGACCATTGGGGATCGCTTAAGGTTGCGACAAATAGCAGCTGGTGGTAGTGATACAGTTCATACAAGCCACAGTAGCACGCCAGCACCATCAGCAACAGGAAATTGTAATCAAGATAAATTTTACGAAGAAATTTAAATTTGATGTTAAAAAGTTTTTTGTTCAATAATTATAATATATGAAAGTTACATCCCTGGTTTTTGTCTAATACTGCCATAATTTGTTACATCCTTTTGTTCTAGTCATTCTCAGGGGCGTAAAAATGTGGTTTGTACACCTAAATACAGCAATGTATACATTTCTACGTAATGTGGCGAAATGTGGCGTAATGCTGTATGAAGAATGTGGGGAAGTTAGTGTAATGTATATATCTGTCAGTTTCTGGCCAAGAAATGAAACTAGAGTGATTTCCAACAAATTAATTCATAATAAACGTGCTCATTTCGGTCTCAGATTTTACAATTCATTCTAATGTTAAAGACCTTAGACCTTCTAGATCTACGTAATGCACAAGAAAAAATAACGGATGTCAATAATTAATTGTTATAAGTTAAGGTTTTATTCTTCAAACTTTTAATAGTCCAAATAGATTAATACCTAAATGTTTGTCAATTCATTTTGAGTTAGTTTTTTTCTTTCAAATTTAGATAAGTCCGGGGTTAATTATAGTTAAAGCTACAGCTCCCGCTACAGCTATCTAAATATATTCATAGAAATATAAAATATATATCACTTATCAGTATAGATCTAGTAGTGCCTTATTAGTTTTGCACATTTTTCTCATCGTAATATATTTTACTATTTCTACTTTTTCTTGATGAATTGCTTTCACTTTAATTACCTCGATAATATAGAGGCAAAGATTTTACTTTTTTTATTTCAATGTGTGATAATGAAATTCATTAGTAGGGGTTATCATATCAATTAAGATAATTGTTTTTATAATATTTGTATATTTTACAACGTTTTCTATGCATTTATATTCTGATGAAAATATATTATTCACGGTAGTTTTTTTTTTATAAATTCTATTTACCCGCATGAAAAGTAGCCAACTTGGCTATAGACAAGGCTTGATAGGGTACATGATATATGTATTGCGATATAAATGTATATACAAGATAGAAAAAAAACTTCTTAACATCAAATTTAAATTTTCTTCGTAAAATTTATCTTGATTACCAAGAAAGAACTTGTCAAAAGTCAAAATCGACTGTTTGTGCAACTTTTTTTCGGCCGTTTTCTAGTGGAATGTAACCTTTTTCAGTGCACACCGGTGTTCTCTCTTTTATTGCCCAGTGTAACGCATCCGAACATGATAACGACGTTGGCACATAATGAAATGATGTATGCACAAAACATAATGTCGTTAATACAGAACGAAATAGTAAATGCACACAACATACTGGCAAATGCACACAACACAATGACACATGCACACAACATAATGACAAATGCACCCAACATAATGACAAATGCACACAACATAATGACAAATGCACACACAATAATGACAAATGCACACAACATAAAGATAAATGCACACAACATAATGACAAATGCACACAACATAATGACAAATGCACACAACATAATGACAAATGCACCCAACATAATGACAAATGCACACAACATAATGACAAATGCACCCAACATAATGACAAATGCACACAACATAATGACAAATGCACCCAACATAATGACAAATGCACACAACATAATGACAAACGCACACAACATAATGACAATTGCACACACCATAATGACAAATGCACACAACATAATCTAATGACAAATTCACACAACATAATGACAAATGCACACAACATAATGACAAATGAACCCAACATAATGACAAATGCACACAACATAATGACAAATGCACACAACATAATGACAATTGCACACACCATAATGACAAATGCACACAACATAATGTAATGACAAATGCACACAACATAATGACAAATGCACACAACATAATGACAAATGCACGCAACATAATGACAAATGCACACAACATAATGACAAATGCACAGAACGAAATGATGTATGCACCTAACAAAATGTCGTTAGTACAAAACGGGTTGGTAAATGCACACAACATGATGACGAATGCACAGAACGAAATGATGTTTGAACCTTACAAAATGTCGTTAGTACAAAACGATATTGCAAATGCACATAGCATAATAAAAAATGTACAGAACAAAATGATGTTTCTACAGGACAAAATGTAGTTTACACAAAACAACTTAGTAAATTCACCTAACATAAAGACCAGTGCCATCAGAAGGCAGCATTGGCGTTCCATATTCAGTCCTAGTTGCAAATAAGATTATGCAAGCTAAATGTCAGCGTGAATTGTCCGCGTAATAACAGGTAGTTGAAGCCCGGATGTAATCTATACTATTATGTAGTTTTACACCCGGCCAAAATCTTCATATCGGCCGAGAGGGCGGAGGAAGTGTTTTCATTATGCAGGTATGCCGTTTTCTTACGTATTGCCGTGTTTAAATTTGTAAAACTCACTACATGAACAGAACTTTTGGCGATTAAACTATTTAACGGTATTTAGAAAATAAATAACGGTTTGCATTTAACTTATATTTATAAAATCGAAGCAATATTACAAGTTTTTTATGAATTATAGTGACATATTCGTATATAAATCGTGATTAGAAACAATTTTAACTAAAACGAATGTTGCGTTTGGACTTTCTCTATAAAGATGAGCTTAATGAATTCAGATAAATGTCTTTATTTGTTATTGTTCTGTTCAATGAGTTGTAGTTCTAGATCCGTACAAATATAAAACTAAGAGATCTTAAGCTATTGTCTTGTAATAGCAATACTTTACTTCATTTTTCGTAAAAAGCAAAGATTTAAAAATATTTCAGAAATTCTAATGATGCTTATTTGTTAAATGTAAATGAATTAGTTATACGATTTGTACAAATGACGAAAATCTATATAAAGCAAATTAAGGAAACCATGTTCGTTTTCCTATTTCTTAATACGATTTATAAAAATGACGATCATCTATATAAAGCGAATTTAGGAAACCATGTAAATTTTTCTATTTCTAAATCTGGACAAAGCTTGGTTTTTCCATAACCGTTGCATCCAAAATAGGAACACGTATTGGTATTAAGTTACACAAACAAAGAACTACCAGATGAACGCGAATAAACTTAAAATTTCTAAACAGTCCAGCCTACTTTAAACATAAGTATACAGGCTGCGATTTTCTGTTCACTTTTGGGAAAAGTACCGGTATTGGCATACTTTGAAAGAACACACGGAAACCCCTATAGTTGACTACCTTCGTTTCTTGAAATCTTCTATTTTAAAAATGTCCAGTAGTTCCAAGTGATTGTAACTTAATGACGCAGAACCATTTTAATAGGCCGTCACATGGCCCTTTGCATATTGTTCCGTGTAAGTGCTTATTTCGGCTGACACACTTCATCGAAAAAATGCTGTTGTTCAGTAAACTGAGATCCTTATTGGGCCTTGTAACACACTGTCCATTAAGCTTGTTTAGCATGTTTTGAGATTGTTGATTGAAATGGAGTTAATCTTTTATTTATTTTTTGTTATTGGCATGTTAATATGTGTGATGAATCTCAGCACGGAAAATATTTTAAGTTCACGATTTCTCTATTTAAACTGAACACGGATGCTAAACAAATGGCAACACAACGTATCAATGTGTTACAGTGCTACCGAGAATTCAACTTAAGCCTTCTTAAAGAATATTGCAATAATGCAATTTGTATATATTACCATGGGGACAGAATTCAGATCTCAAATACATGAAATCTTGTTTCAACACAAATATAGTTCAGTTGATTTTGTATTAAAATAAACCATATTCTGACAGTATCAAGGCACAAATATATGTTAGAGTTTGTGAAATACTTATTGAAGATCAAATAATCACGTTACAACCGGGAAATAGTGTCTTTTTGCTTACCGTAACTCACTTTGAAGCTCTTTTTGGGTCAGATATTACGATCGACATGTATTTACAGTTGATCGCCGTAATTTCAAATATTGGTAAACAGAATTCCTCGTTATTTTGAAGTATTTTCGATCCGAATCATTTTAAAACAAGTCTAATTAATTGCCCAATATGGAAGTATTGATTGTAGAATGCAATCGAGCATAATTAAAAGTGCAATAATCTTGTGAATAAGCAATTGTTGAATGCCTTTTTTTCTGGCTGTGATTGTTAAATTGTCGTTAATAAATAACCGTTATCAGTCAAATTTGTGTACGTCTAGACATGTGATGGTGTGGCTTAGTCGGCTGTAAGCGCATTGGTCCAATTCTTCATATAACTCCGATGCAATTAAGCATGTAGTAGACCCCACGTTTCCATGTGGCCTGATAGACAGTAAGGTAATACAACTTCATTTCAACTAGGTATCAGTTCATTTAGTATCTTCTTCCACATTTCTGTCTTTTCTAAATCTGTTCTGGGATTAAACACAAAACTATAATCAAACATCATCAATTGTAATGAAAGTGAACGAATTTAAATAATAAAACTCCAAGTATGTTACTAACAGTTTTTTAACAATATACACAAACCTGTATACGGCTGAAGTTTAAGTTATGACTGAAGTTTAATTACTGACTGTTATTCCGTCAGTGCAATTGTGATGAATGATAATGACACAAGATCCTTGATATAACAACAATTTACTTTTTATTTAAATGAGTGCATCCATTTTATGTATAAAAATAAATTACTTAGTTACAAAATACTCTGTATTGAATGTTATGTGTGTAATTAATGTAGCCAGTATTAAAAATGTAATACAGTAGTTTCAAACACCAAACTGTGCACTCTATATACAGATTATTATAGACAATTTCATCGCCTATCACATGAATTAAATTTATTGAAATATTTTTTGGTTATGCAAGAATATGGCACAAGGCGTACAGTGTAGAATCACATAAAATGCGGGTTAGACTTTAAGAGGCGAACTAGAAAGAATGTGAAATAGTGGAAATAGAGTGTTTGAGATGCTTTTGATCCTGATGTTAAGCGTGTGACAGGAGTGGGATATCTATCGCCACGAATACATTAATCATTTAATACCATGTCTTCGAACAATATTTTTCATATAAATATGATTAAACTTCAGTCAAATGGCGGAACAAATCTTTCAGACCCACAAACTTATTAATGATACATGTACGAGTATGTTGCGTTCAAAGAATTGCTTTCGTACAGAACGCCCTTTGTATCTATAAGCCATTTCATTGGCAATAATCATGTACCTTTACTTTTTTAATTCCATTATCATCATATATTGATCATCAACTTAACATATTACAGTTCAGGGTTTTTATCTCACCATTTGGATCATCTTACCTTAACCCTTAAAACAGGGAATGTTAGCGTCAATTTACTATATAATCGGTAACAATAACATTTTTAACAAGTTTTATACGAAAACACGTAGAAGCCCTTGTACAAGGTGTATTTGTATTTATTGATTTGCTGCTCGTAAAAAATTCTGAACTCAGAGGCATTTTATACACAATTCAGCGTAAATGATGTAACTTTATTTCAAATTACGAGGGCGAAAAGGACCAACAAGTCTAGGAACATGTCATATATATATTCAAGGTCGACATACTATAATTCGTTTTTTTTTACTTAATGTTTTGCAAATTATATGTTCGAAAGATAGTTTTTATCCACTTAAACACAGTTTTTGAAAATGTATATAACATCTAACTACTTTTAAAGGTGGGCAAATAAATCCTATTAGGAAAATTGAGCACCGGGATATACTTTGGCATGAACAAGTTATGATTGTGCGAAAACAGTGACTAAAATGGGATTTCAATTAAATAAGATTTTTCAAAATATACTCCTTTTTCAAAACAGATATTTATTTCTTTTTCAATTGATGAATAACACATGCTTTCGATTTAAATATAAAATATAAAGCTAAGGTGTTTCCATTTTTTATTGTATAGGTATTTTTCGACGGAATAAAATCCATGTGTTTTCATATTTTAAACTCGTTTTACATACATTTTTGGTTTAAAATGGGTTTCCACAGCACCGACAAACACGCCCATGGCACATTTCGTTATACAAAATTGCAGCAAATTTAGTGATTGTCTTGATTGGCTAAATTATTATTATATATAGCAGCATAATATTGCAGACCAGATCCCTACTGATACTGCTAGCGGCAGTTTACATAGATATACACGCTAATTTAAAAACGTGAATAACTTTTGTATGTTTTATTTAACTAATGCACAATTAAATGGTACGATAACTTTTCAGATAAGTTTGTGGCAGTAGTTCACAGACATTTTATTAAACGTTTATTATTTGAAAGAACACAATACCGCTCCAGCAGCTTGAGTTTCACTTCAATCTTTATATTGTAGACATTTTTGTGAACTTTATTACCTAGTATCACGATTGTAGTAAACCGTTGAGGATGAGTTTATTTTTATTTCATATTATACACACTTTTTAATCTTAGTAAGACGATTACATCATCACACAAGATTCCTTTGATACGGCCATCTTTAAAACGAAGTTAGAAGTCTTGCTTGCAATCGTTTTAGACAGTAATGTGATAGATGACTACGAGTTTTTTTTGAAGATTTTTCGAGCTTGTTCATTGAGTAAGAATTTAAAGACGTTTAAAGAATATTCCGTAATAAATTATGTTCATAAAATCGTTTTCATCCTAATGGTGTTTATATTGAAACGTGTATATAGTAACAAATCATCACTTGACCGTAGAATCCCTCTGAACATTAAATATAGTATATGAACTGTCGGAATGCCAGTCTAGTAAATCATTATTTGGGATTCCGCAATAGCATTATTTTTAAAGCACCGGATCGTATGTTATCATATATGAATGTATTGCGTTTTACAAAGGTACATTATATTCGTACGGAATATGAAGATCATTTTCCTATCCTCTTACCGTTTACATATGTCACAAAAAGACAGAGTCGGATTGTTAATGTTCCAAAAAGAGAGAATATAGTTTTCTTACCATCCGTGCTATATTCCCTTTAAATGAGTGGGACAGTGATTGTATTATTTCGGATAGTAATTCCCCTGACCAGACACTTGCTCGTCTTTTATCTCCTTCGAGATAAAATAAACACTTTTATGTCAAAGGTTATCAATTGTCGTTTCAGCTATGAAACTGTTACATGTTTATGGGCATTTAATAATAGCTTTAGTTTTGTATTGTATAATAGTGTATGTTTGCTGACCGTCACTCACTTTGAAGCTCTTTTTAATCTGGTATTGCAATTGACATGTATTTACAGTTTATCGCTGTTATTTCACATGTTGGTTAATCGAATTCCTCGTTATTTTTAAATATTTTCGGTGGATTGTTTCCTCATTTTGATACAAGTTGTAATGTTTACTTCAAAATTGCCTCTTTGGATTATCGCTATTTTGAACTCATTTATCCGAGTAATTTTAAAACAAGTTATTAATTGCCCAATATGTAAGTATTGATTGTAGACTGGAATCGAGCATAATTAAAAGTGCAATAACATTTTGAATAAGCGATTGTTGAATGCCTATTTCTGGCTTTGATTGTTCAATTGTCGTAAATAAATAACCGTTATCAGTCAAATTCAGTTGGCTTGTGTACCGTCTAGACATGATGGTCTGCCTTAGTCGGCTGTAAGCACATTGGTCCAATTTTTCATATAAAACCAATGTTATTCAGAATGTAGACCCCACGTTTCCATGTGTTCTGATAGACGGTAAGGTAATAAAATTTCTTTCAACTAGGTATCAGCCCACTTAGTATCTTCTTCCTTATGTCTGTCTTTTCTAAAACTGTTCCGGAATTACACAAATAACTCTAATCAAACATCATCAATTGTAATAATAGAGATCGCCTATCAAATGAATTATACTTAATGAAATATTGTTTAGTTATTGCAAGTATATGGCACAAGCGAAATTCTTTGGGTACCGTACAATGAAGAATAATATAAAATGTTGGTCAGATTTGATGCTTTTAATTCTTAAGTTAAGCGTGTGACAGGAGTGGGATATCTATCGCCACGAATACATTAATCATTTAATACCATGTCTTCGAACAATATTTTTCATATAAATATGATTAAACTTCAGTCAAATGGCGGAACAAATCTTTCAGACCCACAAACTTATTAATGATACATGTACGAGTATAATGCGTTCAAAGAATTGCTTTCGCACAGAACGCCCTTAGTTTCTATACGCCATTTTATTGGCATAAATAATGTACCTTTATTTTTTTAATGCCATTATCGTCTCATATTGATTATCGATTTAACCTCTAAGATACTATGGTTTTATGCACATAAGCGTACTACAGTTCAGGGTTTTTATCTCACCATTGGGATAATGTAACCTTTACACATGAAACAGTGAATGTTAGAATCAATTTACTATATTATGGTTTATTAATGGCCGTCATACTATAATTCAGTTTATGATAAATGGATATTTATAACTAATTGTTTTGCATATGTGTTCATTTATACACAGTCTTTGAAACCGTATATAACATTAAAATACTTTTAAAGGTGGGCAAAACTATTCCTATTAGGTAAATTGAACACCGGGATATACTTTGGCATGAACAAGTTATGATTGTGCGAAAACAGTGACAAAAATGGGATTTCAATTAAATAAGATTTCTCAAAATATACTCCTTTAATTAAAAACAGATATTTAGGTATTTTCACTATTGTATAGGTCTTTTTTGATGGAATAAATCACACATAGTCGGTTGAATGTTTAACTCGTTTTGCATACATTTTTGGTTTAAAATGGCTTTCCACAGCACCAACAAACACGCCCATGGCACATTTCGTTATACAAAATTGCAGCAAATTTAGTGATTGTCTTGATTGGCTAAATTATTATTATATATAGCAGCATAATATTGCAGACCAGATCCCTACTGATACTGCTAGCGGCAGTTTACATAGATATACACGCTAATTTAAAAACGTGAATAACTTTTGTATGTTTTATTTAACTAATGCACAATTAAATGGTACGATCACTTTTCAGATAAGTTTATTAGCGTATTTCACAGACATTTAATTAACCTTTATATTAATTGAAAGAATGCAATACCGCTTTAGCAGCTTGAGTTTCACTTCTTTATATTGAAGACATTGTTGTGAACTTTATTACCTATTATCACAATTTGTAGTAAACCGTTAAGGATGCGTTTATATTTATGTCATATTATACAAACAGCGTGTAATCGTTGTAGACAGTAACGTGTTCGATTTTTTACTACGAGAATAAGAAGTTTCAAATATTATAATTATACAGTTAAGCTTCATATTAAGAAAAATGGATGCAACAGTATTCGAGGACACTGCGGTCTTGTTTTATTTTTAAAGATTTGCCGAGCTTGTTGCTTGAGTAAGAATGTTAAAGACGTTTAAAGAATATTTCGTAATAAATTAAGTTCATACAATCGTTTTGTTCCTACTGGTTTTTAAATTGAAGCGTGTATATAGTAACACATCATCACTTGACCGTAGAATCCCTCTGAACATTAAATATAGTATATGAACTGTCGGAATACCAGTCTAGTAAGTCATCATTTGGGATTCCGCAATAACACTATTTTAATGCACCGGATCATATGTTATAATATGTCAAGGTATTGGGTTTCACTATGGTTTATATATATTCGCACGCAATATGAAGATCATTTACCTATCCTCTAACCGATCACCTACGTCACAAAAAGACAAAGTCGGATTGTTAATTCTCCAAACAGAGAGAGTATAGTTTTCGAGCCATACGTGTTCTGTTCCCTTTAGATGAGTGGTTCAATTATTGCATTATTTCTAGTAATTATCCCTGACCAGACACTTGCTCGTATTCGATATCCTTAGAGATGAAATTAACTTTTAAATGTCAAACGTCATGAAATGTCGTTTCCGCTTTGAAACTGTTACATGTATATGGGCATTTAATAATAACTTTGGATTTGTATTCGTCATTTGCCTTGTTCTTCTCCCTTGCTCCTCGGCGAAATGAAAAAATCCATGTTAAATGGAATGAATATTCAGTTATGCTATACTGTTCAATTTTATTATACTATCATATTTATTTAACTTTATGGCCTGATGACTCATTGCATATTTGATCCGAGACTTAGAGTTATTTTATCTCGTCTCACGAAGTAACTAATCGGTTGATTTGCATTCATTTACTTAAAAGGTTTAGAAACGGGAATACCTTATCAAATGGGATAATCACGTGACGATTTGCATGCGACAACCGTGACGAAACAGGTATTTTTCGCCGCCCATTTTCCCGCCATATCTGTTAGAAAGAGATTATCGTTTACTTCGTATTTCTATTAGCTTTGTATCTCGATTTCAATCGCTACGACTTTTCTTGGCAGGAGCTGTAAATGTGTGATCCCGCTAAAAGAATTTGTAGCGAGAAAAGTCGATATTGAGCGAACATAAATACAAAATAAACGATGAGTCTTATCACTTTCTTGGGTATATGACTTGAAAGGTAGCGGAATTAAAAATATGAAAGTAATAAAGGGTATACAACGGCGTAAAATACCTATCTCGGCAAGGACGTCGCCTTCTTGAATAACTTCACATCATCACGTGATTATCGCTTATGATTATTGGCAGGCTATGATTTGATCAGATATGCTATGAAAAATTTAAATATGCACGAACATATGATTAAATGATGTGTCAAATAGGGAGGTTAAGAAATACTAAAAAAAACTCTTTAAAAGATTATCATACTTTCTTTTGACATTTCCGAGGAGGAAGCCCAAGTTGTATTTAATTGTCTGAGTGTTATGCAATTGTTTCTTGTAAAAACTCTTTTGAGCGAAGCTCACAAATAATGCAGATGCATTTTTTTTTCAAATCAGTATGCCTTAGCTACGGTAGGGCCCGTAACCCATGACTGCCTGTGTGGATTATTCCAGTCAAATTTAGCAGACGACAATTGCTTAATTCTGTTTATACTTAACTGGTACACTACAGCAGTTGCCAGCCTGCAATTATGTAAACAATAGGTTTAAGAGCTTGTGGGACATATTGGCCAGTCTAGTGTTTATAACAGCTTGTGCGATGACATTGGTAAGTATATCATTGAAATCTGTACATATTGGCTGCTTTCAGGGAAAACGGGGCTTTATGCTGCATTAAAAGTCTGTCATGTAGGCAAAATTGTTTCTCAATAATTTAAAGAAAATAGATAAAGTATTAGATACACAAATCACAACATGTACATGATTATAGGATTGTTATTCTTTAGCAAGGCAACCACAATTCTGAAGATGGTTGCCAGTGCAGCGAACAATTGTAAAAAAAGACATATTGTTGTTATTTTGTCTAAGTCTATAACATAAATATGAGGATGAACAGTCACACACATCTCGACCTGTGCTTTAAGACACACTCTTTAAAATTTGAATGGGTTGTGTTCATTTCAAACTTGCGATATAAAAAGCTATAACATAAGTTTGAAAACTGAGTTGCTTCTAAGATTATGCAATAGCGAACAACTTCAGTGCCTTCAGCGCTTTGATTTTATTGATGCAGCTGAAGTATCACTACGTGTATATGTGTGTTTCTTAACAAAACTAATGTATTGTCTGTAGTTATATAATTATTAATACTTAAGGTAGTTTATATAAAACAACTTTAAGTCGTTACGGTTACACTATTTTTGAGATGAGTATGTCGATGATAGCAATGTAAAGTTTCACTTTACATATTGACACAAGCCTATGTTACGATTGCATTTATGAATACCGATTTTCGATACATGTTATGCAAAAACCGGTAGAGGTATTTTTTTCAAATTATCATAAAGAAAATATAATCAATATTGAAAAAAACTTTTGCCACAATATAAAAGCAAGTTATTATTATTTATATTATTATTATCATTTATTAAGACTATTATTATCATTATTAGAAAATAAATTTGATAACTAAAACATAAGATGACACATACCTCATAATACGCCGTTTGAATGTTAAAATTAATTGTAGGGTCCACACCAACGTTACATTTATTTCGTTACTTAATTAAATGTTTTGAGTAAATTGAAATAATGTTATAATGCGATTATTTAATACAACGCTTCACATGTCACATAAAAAACCTATGAAACTTAAGACGCATTTAATTTTTCTTGTGAGACTGTATTGAAATTAAAAGTACGTTATAATGAATATGTCAACATAAAATTCAATTAATTTAGACTGTCATATAATTCAAATATTATTTTGTATCCTGAGCAGTCAACTTCTGTATGAGGCCAGTGTAATTATAATGTATTAAGGTTTTTATTCGCTTGATTGTATCTACCACACTTTGGTATATATGTACAGAGAGGAGTGATTCTTTTTCAGTACAAAATGCGGCGGGAAACATGGAGTAGAATGGTAACTAATAGAATCAACGTTGCAGCTACCTAGTCTTGCATATTATCTGCCAATAATCAGACCAATCGTCTATACTGATACAAATTGAAGTGAAGTCCTTTGTTTACACATACTTGATGGATGCACTTGTTACCGATTCGAGAGCCCGCAATTTTGTAAAATATTGTATAGCCGTACGAAGTTGCACAGAGGGTTTAATCCTGTTCATACTCAAGCAGTGCGAAGAACAATTTACAAGAAATGTACAATACATTAAAAGCGTAAATGGAAAGGAACACGCAGAACAATGCAATGCGTTACATGAACGCATTCAATCCAAGCATGTACACAAGCAGCCAACTTGGAATAATGCTGATTGGAGTGTACCTTTCAACCGTTCATGGCAGCATATGAAGTGTTACATTACAGACAGCGGCTACCTAGAAACAACATCACCTCAAGAGGCAGGACTAAAGGCGCTTGTTCAAATCTGCTACAATCACTTAGATTTGCAGAATAGTTTTGGCCAGCAAGTTACAAATCTATTTAAGGTAGGTATACATAATGTATATAGTATAATATTGTTGATTGCTCTACAGCATTGTTTAATGCAACATATGTGTGTCGTGAACAAATAATACAGAGCACTTTCCATTTATGGTATTTTGGCAGGTAGTCATTTGTTGACGACTTGAATGGACTTCCAAACAAGCTGGATATTTGGGGATGCAAATTTATTTCCATGCGTTTGTGTGTTTACATGTAGTATTTTGTTATCAGTCTAGATTAATTGATCTTATTTATGTAAGGCAATTATTTTATTTATAGATCGAGCAGACTCACGACACTATTTTTAAGTCAGAATCATGGCTGATTACAGACGCCGCGTTGGGGACATACGTACTGGATATACAACATGTTCTTACACACGTTCATCAAAATTTAAATTCGGACGTTAACGCGCAGTTAAATATCATGCAAAAGGTATGTCCTTTTGTCCTAGCATTAGTGATACAATATTAGAGGGCCAAATATGTTTAAATAATTGTTATATATATATTTTTTTCCCCAAATTACAGCTTATTTCCGACGAAATACCAGTAACGGTTATCGATGAAATATATGCAAGACAACATGCAGTTTCAACACTGAACAGATTTCTAATATCATTAGATGGTACGATATCGAATCCACAAATTAGCGATGAAATTCGAACTAAAAAAGCAGAGCTGTTGGTCGTGAAGGACATTCATGCTCGCAAACGTGATGAGCTTATTCGTGATGCAGATGCTAAACTTGATCTATTAAAGCAAATCGTGCAGACAAAAGAGAACGAACTTTTAAAAATTAAGGCAGTAATTGCAAATCAAATTCCGCATAATCCGATTGGAAATTGTGTTAGGGCAAACGTTGATCTGCAAGCAAATACTTCTCATCAGACATACGCAACGTTTTTGCAAGAAAAAATATACGACAATTCAATAGAAACAGTCTGCAAACAAGAGCAAACAGAAAACTCAATAAAGATTGTTGGTGAAGGTAAGCATACTCATTTAAAAATGTTTTAATCTCTTTAAATTTCAAGAAAATATCTCTGATAAGTTCGAAGGCACCATTAATAAAAAATGCGTTTTTCTTTTGTGATTGTTTTTACTTAGTATAGGTCCAAAATGATGTTTATAAGTGTCTCGTTAAATATGCGACGTATCTGTTCTCAAAATGATGTTTTTCTTAAATTTTAACACTCTTTTGTAAATGGTTTCACTTAAGTTTGATTTTTTCCTTGCAGGCGTACTAGCTCTTTCGTATAATCTATCGAAGGTTGCAGAGGCATTAGGTGTACAAGGACTACATTTAGGAGGTTTAAATAGCTTTTGTACTTCTAATTAAAATATGTATCACAGACTAGGCCTTCAACCATTGATAACTGTAGCATATCTTAGCAACGGTGAATTAGCAGAGTAATAAACAAATCTTACTCATTTTTTGACGTAATGAACAGTTTACAAGGCATAATATCTAAGATAAACATTGTGAATATCAGCAAACCACAAAACCATATATTGTATTCAACAAAACAGTTGTATGCAACATTCTCTTTGTACAATGCTTCGGACATATTTTAGTAACATCTTGTATCTGAAATCTACATTTTACGATTACATGAAAATGCTATTTTCATGTAACTTTTCGAATATATGTGTGTATAACATATTCGTTTGATTTAATTATAATATTAATCGGTTTAAAACTTAATATTTGTTCTTCTGAGATACCCAACATTTACCCGATGATTTGGTTTTGTTGTTGATTTTCGTCTTGTTCAGAAACTGTACACATATGATCTTCGCACAAGTTGATGAAACTGTTATAGATTTAGCAAGGATGCATAAACGTAATCAAAGTCGTTAAAAGCGTAATACAAAACTGTTCTGATTGAATGTTTCAGGACTTAAATGTTTTAATGTCTGTGTTTAGTTCCTTACAGTCGTATATAGGGTAACAATCAATGATTTAAATAATGATTTACGATCAAACGAAATTTGATGATATATTTAGTAGTACAATCCCCTTTTCGACTATAGAAATGCACGCGCGTTACATATGTGCACAATGAAGCAAAACGATTTAGTTGACATTCGTTTGGTAAAATAGCATTGCTTTGGTTTACGTAAATATGATGTCAGGTTACGTTGGAACTTCGTTGAGTTATGTTGACATTATTTTGTGTAAAAAAGGACATTATGTTTAAACTTATTAAATGTTTTGTTCATTGTCCGTTTCAAGGCGGTGACCCAAGCTGTATGAATATTGCAAGCCTTACTGTCGTTTTGTATATACAGTATTTTCATATATACGTGTAAATGAAAACATGTTTTTAAGACAAGCGGATGTTACCCAAAATTAAACTCCCGGTTTCTTTTAAGTTTCCTTTGTTTTGTGAATGTAGGTTCTTATTATTCCAGATTCGTATTTAAGCTTAACATAGTTGAGCGATTGCCGTAATATTTGGAATGATCTAAACTTGTTAAAACTTCGCTTTTGTATTGTTTCAGAATTAAGAATGACGGCGAACGTTCTTGGCACCGACAACAATGATGTACTGAATCGAGATATTGTAAATGCTGGAAGTGAACGCCAAAATGGTGTACACTTGGCTGATAGACACGGTAGTCAACTTCAACGATCTCTACAACCTGTATGTGAACACTTAGATAACGGTATGTTTACCACATTTTACTAGAGTTGAGCTACATCTGAGTACACACAATGTTATTTGAATGCATTACTAATGAATGTTGTTTTGTAACTATATATACATTTCTTTATATGACAGATGGATCGAGCATCACTCGCATCAATTACGAATGTGTTGCTTTTTACATTCGCTGTTCAACATTGCACGAGCTGAATACACTTTGCGAGGACTTTCTCACTGACAAAATACAACATTTGTTCCAACCGTTGCAAGACTACTTGCGAACTCTGCCAGGGTGTTCAAATGCATACATCGTGGTTAACATAACTGAGAGAGACTTTTTGAAATGTATTGACCCAATCCGTAAGTAAAAAAAATGTTTGTATTGTGTTACGTATGTGGATATATTTTAACATCAAACGGCCTTTGTAAGGTAACACTCACACACGCATTTAAGTAACCAAAAAAACACTTGTATTACAATAATTTCATGACTTTAAAAATAAATGTTTGCTTGGTGGCTTATATGTTTCTTGCAAACGTAACATGAAATAAAATCATTTGACACACATCTTCATTTCAGTCAGAAATGTAAATCACACATTGGATTTGAAGAGTCCAGTACACAGCCATATAAGTTCAAAGAGAGTGACACCTGTAGCATCCTCGTCAAAGCGTATGTTTTAAAACGTATTGAGATATACAATAAACACATGTTCATTAAAATTAATTATACGCCAAAAAACTATTATTTCTATTATGAAAAAGTATTTCAAAATGGGTTGCATAAACCTTAACAAATGCAATTGTTTTTACATATCAGTGAATGGATACAACATAACGTGTCTACCTCAAACGAATCTCGAAGATTGTGTTTGTCCGATGGATGAACATAATTCTATGAAAAACAAAGCAAAAAGTTCCATAACAGCAGACAGGCTAAACAATGAAATACAAAATATTACGTTTACAGATGCTACAGAAATATGTACAGAGAAAAGTGAAACACTTGCAAAAGAAATACAGAACAATGGTGCCAACAGTTTAGATACACATCACAACAAGCGCACGCTAAATCTCTACTATTATCATTGTCTTCAGGCGATATGCCCATGGGCACTTGGTGACACGTACGAACGAGCCTCCGAAGGTAAGTGCGGATTCGAAAATAATGTTATTGATTGTTACCAATTGCTGATTGGTATACACGAGGGTTCTCGCCCGGTAACAGAAATTCGGAATGTCAGCTTTAAACAGTTTATTTATTAAAAAAAGATATGATAACTAAGCAGATTTGGTATATACTTGAATGGAATATATAGAATGGGAAACCAGCGATCTTGTATCTTTGAAAGACATACATCAAACGAAATTGTTCTATAACTCCATACACGTGATTGGATGTCGAAGGATGACTGTGTGTTATATGGACGCTCAGTCAGCCTTCGACAAAGTCGGTATCAACGGACTGATTTACAAACTCTACCATCTTGGATTCCATGATAAGTTGCTCCGAGTTATCTTTTAGTTTCTACAAAAGTACACCAGTTGCGTACTCTCGCGCGGATTTGTTTCGGAACCTTTCTCGATCGGACAGAGCGACCGGCAAGGCAGCATGTGAACCATATATGACCTACTGAACGAACTCACGACATCCCCATACGGCTTTCAAATCGGCGATCTGTCTTTTTGTTCCCCAACCAAGCTGACGATGTTGTACTCATGTTGTTATCGCGCCTCGGCTTCATCGGATTGTTAGAGTAATGCAACTCACATGCAAACCAGTGTCGCTTCGTATACAATGCTTTCAAATTTATGATATGACCATGTGCCGAAAACGGACCAAAGCAGAAACACCGCTCCAGATTACATACGACTCAAATAACATAAAACTGAAAAGTACAAATATTTTAGTATTATTAACTCGATCAGTGGAAAATACGACATCGATAAGGCGAAACAGACATTTAGAGGCACATTAATATGTCCGGAAGGTCAGGAACAAACCCGAACACAGCGATTAAGATGTAGAACACCGCAATCGTTCCCAAAGCGCTGTTTGGCTTCGAGCTGTAGAACAGCATTTCCAATGCCGACATGGAACAACTCGAGGTAGCCCACCACTCCTGTTTGAAACGTGCCTAAGGTCTCCGCATTCTAACGCGTTCGGATATGGTGCTCGGCTTTGCGGGAATGGCATTCATCTAAACGCACATCGATCTTCAACAGTTTGGGCTCCTTAGCGCACTACACCGTGCCCAAACAGACCACCATTGTCATGAACTATTCATTTTAAGATTATGTTAGTTTAATTTTGTAAAAAAACAACAACAACGAAACATTGGCTTCATTCCAAAGTTGTGAAAACTCTGAAGAAATATCGGCTTGAAGACTATCTTACGAGCTTTTAACCAACAGTGTATTCCCGTCAAAAGAGAAAGGTACATCTGTATGTTTTAAGTCAGTGCACCAACACAAAAGCAGACGAATGAGGATAGAACATAACAGCAATTTTTCGGATATAAAGAAGTTCACCTGGAGCCGGACATTATATGGATAGTTGCAAAAATCAGCCCAGAAAGCCTTTCGCATATGAAGTTCATGTCTCGTTTGTGCTGCAAAAACCACCTGAACAAGCCTAATTATGTTCAAAGTGCACACATCAACACATGCGCAGCGAAGTGTTACATTCACGTTTTGAGAGTCACCTTACCGATTCTCCGACACTTAAGCGAACGTTTCTAGGAACAGTACGAACCCTTAACATGACTCTTCCGTATTTTGCTTTAGTTTTACGCGCAGGGCGTTGATTAGTGTATCACGATGACGCGTTAAAAAAAAATTAACAATAAAGTACACTATTTATGCATGTATATATCGCTCCATTGATGCAAACAGGATTCATGTGCTTTTTATATTTCAATGTAACATGGTTCCCTCTTTGTACCATGGTGTGATATATAACAATTTAACATAATCTTTACTGATTTACTTCGATAATTATTTGCATTTGTGATATGTTTGTGTCGTTGTTGTATCATGTACATCTTCAGAAAATGAAAGCAATACCGACCAATCTAATAACTAACGCTTTCCTCTGATTTATTTGGTAAACAAACACTTTCAATGAATACTTTATTTAGACACACGCTTCCAAACAAATTATCATATATGATCGAAATTTGAGATTAATTTAAATTATTCACATTTTCAATGATATGTGACCATCATCATAGTTTTAACTTTTTGTATTGTACAATCCCAAATCAGACACAAGCTCTGTATAACTTTATTCAAAATATGTATTTCTTATTGAACAATATCAAAGTGTTTTTTTAAAGAAAAGCGAAATGTTCAGTATCGAAACTTAAATCATCACGTTTTTCGTACGGACTGGTGTTCTCTTCATTTTTGAAATAGCACAATACCGTTGGCCTGATAACACTCGAGAGCGTTTTTGTCTTTAAGCATTTCACAAATTAAATAGCACGATAATTAATTATTAAAGTGAAATTTCTTTATCTTAACTACGAAAAACAAAGTATACTTTGTAACGGTATTTTAATAGAACCATACACAGTCGCAGGTAAATGTTTTTCAAACTTACAAAGCTGTGTTTCTAAGTCAAGAAATGAAGCATCGGTAATTAAAAACAAAATCATTCAGGTGTAAATAATTGGTTCTCTGTTTAAATAAAGGGCTAAATTACAATACAATCTTTATATATTCGTCTTTGAAAAAACTCGTGCAAATTATACAAACATTTTTTTCTAGTAAAAAAGCATTCAATATCGTTTATAACAATTTACATATTTATCAGCTGTAAATGGTGATCAGTAACGCACTTTAAACAATAATGTTTCCATTTAATTTAACAAAAGATTATAAATAATAAAGTTAAGGTTTTACAGCAATTAGAACATGTTTCAATACTAGATTTTCACAATGATTTGATAAGTGCAGAAAGGTGCTTAGAACTAAAAGCCAATATAAACTGCACTCGCAAACATATGGTAAATAGTGAAGTAATTTAAATTGTTATTAAAATTTACGGGTGCGATGACAATAATTAAAAAAATCATATAAACCTACACCGACTTGTTGTGTTGTTCGATTTCAAGTTTAATGATAATTTCTAAGATAATATCATTGAGCAAAATAGCTAACGTTTATCGTTTTATATATGATAAGACTGAAAATAAAAAAGTATCCACAAAAGTTATCATTGTTTTTATAGATATAAAAAAACACTTTTCGAAATTACTCCAATGATACCCTTTGACTCAGTGTGTCATTCACCGTTTTTTTAAGCGTAAACGGACGCGTCACCCATATAAAGGTTAATAAGAAAAATGTCCTACTGTGTCTGCAATTTTAAAGCTTTAAAGCATTGAGGGCGGAAACAGTTTAAAAGATAACATTATACAATATAATTTTTCTAAACAAATTATTACGTCACATGCATCGCTTTTGTAAACATGCATCAACATATAGTTACTAATTGTTTGAAAAGAAAATATATCACAGTGTTTACTGGAACTATTTTTAGATATCTTTGGTTTCCCCATTGTGACCCCAAATTAAAGGCAATTTTACCAAGTGCGACTACTCTTCATTGATGTTTATACAAACGTACGGATTAACTTCCTTTGAAAAAACACGTGATAACATATTCCGGGGCGCCAAACGGGAAATTATATTGTCCGGAATGGTTACAATACAAACATAATCATATGTTAGCATAACATAAAAAGAAAAGCTGTTGGATTTGGTGGAATATATATTTTAATTCACTCGTGATAATAAAAAAATAGTTTTTCTCGTGGCTACGCCACTCTTGAAAAAAATCGTTTTCTATAATCACACGTGAAATAAAATCGATATTCCACTAAAGCCAACAAATATCCTCTATATATCGTCTGATTTAAGTCTGCAATCGATTACTTTTTTTACTGTTGTGTTGTTGCAGTAATGCGTGTATAACTAGTAAGGATCGAATCTACAGTCTCTATTGTCTCTTTATATTTATATACAATATTCCAAAATAATATTTGTCTAGAAATATGTGTTTGTATAATATATATGTGTATGTAGGTGGTTTGTCACATAAATACATCAAAACATATATATATATATATATATATATATTATTTATATTTATTTATACACGGGATTAGAATTATTGCAACTTGGGTATGGTTTGTATTTCAGAGCTTGTCCGGCGTTTGGAAATTTTTTACTCGAGAAATAGGTTTGGGAATGAAATGGATCATGGAAATACCGAAGCCGTTCATGACCTGTATACAGCACCCTTAATATACAAAATTACCTGCGATCAAAATGAGTTCAACGCGAACAAATTGGTAAATACGTACAAAACACTTTTCAAATCAGGAGAAAGGTCGTATCGACGAATATTCTTACAAGGAGAAGCAGGCATGGGGAAAACAACATTTCTTGCAAAATTAGCACTGGATTGGTGCAGTGAATATACAGATTGTACAAACAATCAAAAAAAGCAAAACCATCAAACGTGTTTTACTGACGTTGAAACATTGAAGGAATTTTATTTTGTTTTCTTTATCGCACTGAAAGAGTCGAGAAAGGAAAGAGCATTAGCCAATATGATACAAGAACAAATTATCGACCTTATATACGATTCCGAAGAAGATCGCCTGAATGCTTACGATCTTCTGCTTAAAATCATGAGAAAGGAGAAATGTTTGGTGGTTCAAGACGGTCTCGATGAGTGGTGTGATCCTTACGGCATATTAGTTCTTCCCAAGATGATAACACCATGTCACAGTGAATGCACAATTCTAACTACCACCCGGCCATGGAAAATGTCAGACACGCGTATATCAAATTCACAAATCGACTGCCTTCTAGAGCATGCTGGAATACGAGAACCATTTCATCTTATTCAAAAGGTATTGGTATGTTTTGGTTCAACGGGGCTTAACGCACAGCTGGAAGAATTCAAAAGGTACGTAAATGCGAATAATTTGCATCATTTATGTTCAAAACCAGGGCTTCTACAATATGTTGCTAAGCTGTGGATGGATGGCATACATTTACAGGGATCTATGTGCCATATTTACAGTACACTGCTCGACAAACTGTTAAAGAAGGCAAGCAATACATCTGGATATTTTGATCAGCCGCCCGTTGTGTGTTTTGAAGGAACACAATACTTGAAACCCAATCTGGAACTTGTGATTTCACTTTCGAAATTAGCATTTGCTCAATTGTTTTCATGTGAAAAAGAAAGCTCGCTAGTATTCAACGATTGGCAGTTAGGACAATACATATCTCAAGATAAAAAGGTAATTGCTCTCAAAGCTGGTCTTTTAATGCAAAGAAAGCTGCAAACCACATTATCATTTGTTCATAAAACTGTGCAAGAATTTCTTGCAGCTTTCTATATTGCCAGCAATACACAGGTAATTGAAGACGTTATAGCAACATATTTGAAAGATTATCCCGAAGATTGTGTAGAGATTTCACAGGTGTTCATATTTTTATGTGGACTAAATGTTGATAGCGCCAATACGTTATTAAATTCAATAGAACATTATATAAATCCATTTGACAATGGTTCAATTCATCATGTTGACTTGTCTCGCTTAATAAGCGCCGGTTTTGAAGAGGCTGTAGCTAATAGACAAACTGATATTTGCCTCGAGATAAGTGACATCGATTTCGATTTCTTGTACGATTCTAATCAAGACGCGAAAAAGAACATTTTACTGATGAATAAGGCCAATATAAGATCATTAAAATTGCATAACGTCGCTGCATTATCGCTGAGCTATCCATATGGACTTTCTGCAAAGGTATTACAGCAAATTTTAATCGACTCAAAGCGTTGCCTAATTCAGTTATGCATGACTGATATAGAAGGTGACTTTGGCATACTGGATCTTTCACCTTGTCAGAATCTTCGATCAATAATAATCACAGCGCGGCATGCAACAAATGAAAGGGCAATAGTAACTCTGAAATCAAAAGCACTACTTAACCTGACGCGTCTAGAACATCTCATACTTAAATGCAATTGTGATGGATTAGATTTAAGATCTTGTCACAATCTTGAAACTGTTTACATTACAGGGACAGTGACCTTGCATCCAAACACTTTAAATAGGCTTCCAAAGTTAAGAATACTTTTGTTAGACTGTCCGTATTCTGATCTAGAATTGACATCGAGTCACATAATTGAAACATTAGACGTGGGTGAGTCTGTTACACTTGTGGGTAATGAGTTATGCAAGCTTAACCAATTGAAACATATTAAGCTAATGTGTAAATGTGATGAACTTGATTTGTCATGCTATGAAAATTTAGAAACAGTCGAACTCACAGAGCTTGTTACAGTGATGCCAGTAAGACATGCGCTGGCTAAACTGAAAAACTTATCCTTGCTTTGTAAGTATAATGGCCTGGACCTGTCGTTGTTCCCAAACCTAGAAACAATAGTGCTAGGCAAACATATAAGTCTATTACCAAATAAACTTCGCTTACTAACGAAGTTAAAATGCTTGACATTAGCTGGAATGTTACATGTCCAGAATTTAATTCCACTAACCGAAGATACTGAATTGTATAAAGCCATGTCTTTGCCATCAACAATAGAGGATGTTACACTTATAAATGTAACTGTTTCTGCTTCGTGGCATCGGTGTCTGATATCAAAACTCAAGTCAATAGAACGCTCAGCAAGAAGCGTGATTACTGATTTGTACGAAATACCCGGAAGTGAACATGAAGATGTGTGTATTTCATGTGTAATACCACTTTCACTGAACAAAAGCTCAAAACGTCCACCTAATATGTTGTAAAATATGCAAATGATTACTACATATATACAATTTTGTATATATTGCATATAATGACATGTCTTTTTTTCTTGAAATTATCTTCGTCTTTATATTACATATTGCAATTCGTGAATTGTTTGTGTTATTAAGTTTACAAAACTAGTAATGACATAGGTTGTGACTTTTAGGATGCGTAAGAACTAAACATCGATGATATACCGATAAGAATTGAATATAACATGATTTGATATATATTAGTTCATTTTAAATTTCATAAAAATGCAGTATGAATATTTTTTGTAAAGAACTGTGTTAAAATACACACATTAAAAAATATATAACAACGTTTATTCATTGTCCATACAACGGTTAAAAACCATCATATTACTATAATTCGTCTATTTATTTTTATATTGGATTTGTATGATGCAATGATAATTCTATCTTGTATTATTTGTCATTAAATGTTTGTTGTAATTTTCTTGAAAATTTATTATGGCATGGAATTTATATTTATATTATCCCCTTTTATAATTGCTCTGTTTTTAATACATTAAAGATGTTCTGATGTTTACATGGAATGCTATGAAATTGACATTAGTTAAACATGTGTTATTCATAAACAATAATATATCGTCGCCTTGAAATAGTCATTAGGAGGCGTCGAAGGTTCGTGTTTCACACGGGTCGTGTATTGATATCGCCTACTAAGCACCTAGAAAACAACAAGGGATATCGATTTCAGTAAAACCGCCATAATATGGATAGGAGCCAGAAGTATATATGTTAATCAGTATTGGTGCATTCGAAGTGAAACTGACTTTTTTTTAAATAAATACTAATAATAAACAAAAAGTAAAAAAATACACTTTGTTAATACATTTCCTATAATGAAATTGTTTTCTTCATTATGCATACTCATGAATAAACACCTTCTGAATTTTGTGTTGTTTTATATTCAATTCACGCCAATAGGACTCATTGAAAAAGGTTTAAAAATAATTGTATGCTCTCATCGGACATTCAAACATAATATAATCTCCGCATCATAACAAAATCCATATGATATGTTTTCAAAGAATTTACACTTGTATCCAGTTCAGAGAAAAAATATGTGTGCCCTGGAATGTTTTTTTTTCTTACGAGTAAAGTTTTTCACACAATTTGTGCTTGCATTGGAATGAAGTCTCCTAATGAATAAAGTGCTTGCTGAAAGCTCATTTGCAATCTATAAAACGTTATTTGATACCATTCGATTTGAAATCTGGTGTTGAGATAAAGCAAACAATACCGCTAAAACACAATTTATATAAATCTGTCATGGAAGCAAACGAAGTCATGTACAAAACAAATTGGAAAGCATGTATTCTTTTTTGAAATGGATATAAGACAAATTTAATTATTTACCTATGCTTTTGGGTGACGGATGACAATGCCTTGTCGCTTTTATCTATCAATATGCGTATGTATGATGTAGGCTGTCCTAGATATAGGTGAAGTTCTTTTTTATTATACAACAAAAGATGGCAAGTATCTGATACTATCACTGAGATATGGAGAATAGAAGTTAAATTGTACTTGAATAAACCCGTCGCGTACACGACGAGGCTAGCCGAGCATTGAAAGCCTTTCTAAGATGAGTCGGATAAAATTATACAAATACACTTAACTAATGAACCAATATTATATTTATCCTACATTATTGTTTATGTATTGGTTTGCTGATACACTCTAAATATACATATTTTACTATTTATAAAGATAAACAAAACATATTAAATGAAGCGAATCTAACATGTATTAATATTATTTGTTGTGATCTTGCCCGGTAATGCTAATTAAAATGTCCATACAAAACAGAGAAACATTTCAAAATATCGCTTTATGTATCACATCATTTCAATACTTTTTAAAATGCTCAAGTAGAAGTCTTTTGTACATACTCATAATTAAATTCAGGTTTCACTTAAACGAGAAACTAAACACTTATATTGACTGCAATTTTCAACGTTCATCTAAATGTTCGTCTATATACAAAGTCGAACCTCTTCTTCTTTTGTCTCTACTCACCACCATTTTGGTATAAAAACAATGACCATCTTGATTTAAACCATACTACACCCCACTACACCCCACTACACCACACCACACTGCACCACACTACACCACACTACACTACTAAACCACACTAGACTATACTACACTATACAACACATCACAACATAACACTTAAACGCACTACACCACACTTCATCGCACTACAGTGCTCTATACTACACCACACTGCACTGCACTACACCGCACAACACAACACTGTACCACACACCACTACACCACACTGCACCGCACTTAACTGCACTACAACGCACAACACCAACCAACACCACACTAAACCACACTACACATCACTACACCGCACTACATCGCACTAGACCGCGCTTCACCGCACTACACTAAACAACACTACACCAATCACCACTACATCACACTAGACTACACCACAGTACACCAAACCACACTATTATACACCAGACTACACTAAAGCACACCACACCACACAACAAATTACTACACCGCACTTCACCACACTACACAGCACTACACCGCACTGCACTACGCTACACCACACTACACTATTATACACCACAATTCACTACATTACACCACACTGCACCACACTACACTATTATACATCACACGTCACTACACTACGCAACACTACTCCATACTTCACTACACCACACTACGTAACACAATATTACGACACACCACACAACGCCAGTCAACACCCCACTTCACTACACCACACTTCACTTAACCATACCATACTACATCACACTGCACAACTATAACACACTAGACACTAGACCACACTACACTAAACAACACAACATAACACTACACCGCACTACACGACACTTCACCGCACTTCACCACACTACAACGCTCTACATCGCACTACAGTGACCTACACTACACCACACTGCACCACAACATACTACTACATAACACTACACCACACCACACTACATCACACTATACCACAGTACACTACACCACAATACACTACCACACACTACACTACACCACACCACATTACACCACACGAAACAACAACACACCACACTATACCGAACTACACCAGACAGCATCAGACAACATCAGACAACACCGCACTACATAGCACTAAACCACACTACACTACACCACAGTACACCACACTTCTTCCAGCGAGTCTTGTGGAGGAAAATGCATTTATCTACATGCATCGATTGAGTAAATGTTAAATCAGAATTGTCATGCATGATGTGTTAAACTTTTTACAAAGACTGCGTGTGATTTTAAAGTGGCGTAATACTCATATTCATTTGCGGATATACTGTGCACTGCGGTAAGTACTCAAAGCACTTGTTGTACTATATAAAAGAAGAAGGAATTTACAATAAAAACTGCATGATGGATGCTGGTTGGCTAAACCGACCGCAATTGAGCAGTTCCTATTCCAATTAATATTGTTTTGTCAGAACGGTCCTATGTTTAACAGTGGTGTTCATACGTATTTTCATAATGTGACTATTTCGGTTTAAATGTAGACTCTGCTATTCAGATAATTGATGAAACGCTGAAGAAAATATGAGTGGTATTTGTTTAAATATAATACATTTGATTACATCTGAAGAAGATTTATGTTCAGTGCAACCAAAACACAGTTTGTTTAAATGTATTCTAGTGAATTTATTTGCCAAAAAGGATTCATATTTATTCCATTTTTATTGAACATTGATGCATTTTTAAAACAAATGGTCAACAGTAAATATGTAGGACTTGCATAAATCACACTATGAGTTGTTTCGTAGAAAGTATTTGTTGAAATATATGTCATGATCATTTTGTATTGAAAGCTACGCATCCATGTGTCAATAATTAATATAATGTGTTCACTATCTGTTGTTCACATCGGTTTCGGGTTTTATTCCATTTGCTTATTTGTTTAATACTTCTCTTGGAGTTGAATGTTGTATAATGCAGTTTTTGTCTTTTATGCACTGAATAAAGTCCGTTCAAAAATTTATTATTTTGAGACAAATTGTTGATTTAACTCATTTTTTTCAAAATCCTCAAAACACACAATAATCCTGGTTTGTTTATTTAATAAATGCGTTTCATGACGTCAAATATAGATCATTTTCTCCTATAAATTTATATTCTGTGTTCTGTGAAAAGGGAGTTTAATGCATATGCGTAAAGTGTCGTCCCAGATTAGCATGTGTCGCCTGTGTTGACGACACTTCTTGCACATGCATTTTACTCCCTTTCCACAGAGCACCGCCCATATGTTTTATGAAACCTGTTGCATGAATTGAAATAATTTCTGATAAAACTTGTTTTATTCTGTTTTGCCTCGATGTTGTAATTTTTAAATAATCGTGATTAATATTTGTTTATACTATTATTAAGATGACATTTTATACGATTCTGACATAATTAAACGATATCCACAACGCCTAACACGCGTTAAGAAGTAAACTAAAGTGAAACTGCAAACCTTTTGCGCTTCATCGATTGGTTTTCAAATAAGCTTATACGAGATAAATTATAATCATTCATACAAAATGTTTGATGCTTTCATTTTAACTTATGTGAATCCAGTAACGTGTGAAAACAATGTTTTATTTTGGAAAATAATAGTTACGTCTGCTAAATACTTTATATCGCGCGAAACAGGATGGAGAAATACCACAAACATAGTTTTAATCAATGCGCTAAAGGCATTGAAGGTTTTCGCTATTGCATAATCTTAAACGCAACTTATTTTTCAAAATTATCTTATAGCTTTTTAAATCGTAAGTTTGAAATGAACACAACCCATTTACATTTATAAAGGGTGTGTCTTAACGCACCGGTCGAGAAGTGTGTGCACTGTTTATCATCATATTAATGTTATAGAGATAAATTAAACAAAATAACAACAACATATCTCTTTTTTAGACGTTCTGAAAGCATTAAAATTTTTTATGTAAATGGTATAATGAGAACCTGTAAATATATATAATAAAATTTGCAATCACCATTATATTAAATGAATTTTGTGGGAATATCGAGAATATGCTGGCTGAAACGACATAAGACCAAATTTCGCTTGACGCGTGTCATTTGAATGTTTCAAAAGAAAACTGCGTGTTACATATTAACTATGGTTGAGAATTAAACTCATAATTATCCATGTTAGAACAAATATGATAATGAACTCCCGTAGTAAAATTTGTTATCTACTGATACTAATGTGTGGTTTAAGTTTAATAACACATATTTCATGCGGTGAATATGTGACTAAAAAGTGAAAAACACACACACATGTTTAATATTTGTTTTTCAATTTAATTATTTAGACACATACATTGCAAACTTTATTTCAAAGTCAGCATGTTCGCCGAATAACTTTTAAAAAGATATCTCTTATTATATTTAGTTTGTTTTTTTAAATTCGTTTTTAGCGATAATAAAGCATTTTTGTTGTGGTCTGTATTATACCTGTAGTTATTGGTGAACTTTATGCGACTATGACGTCGTATTTTTATTATGCAAAAACATACACTTCCGTGAGCTGTATTATTCGCAATAACTTCTACGAACCCTTTGTAAACTTCTATAAATAACCAAACAATGAAACTTTACACATTCAGAAGCCGGGGCTTTAAGAATGGAATTATGTGAAGATTTGACCTCTAATTGAAGTAAACATAGAAAACGTAGCACCTAGTTGACCCTTTCTTTGTTCGAATGCAGGTTGCGTGTAAGGTGTGCTGTTAACTATCGTATCTCACTACGTGAGTTTACGAGAGGCGTCGGAGCTGGGGCGACAGGGGCTGCGGCCGCTGCCCAAATATTTTCGGCAAAAATAAAATTTCGGCAAAGACCTTTTTTCATTTTTTTCACATTTCAATACCCGTATATTTGAAAATATCTTTACCACGAAGCAAGGTAATCACGCTTTTGCGGTTATGATACGTGTATTGTTGATTTTCATCACCCGCCAGCGGTAATGTACGTGTCAATTATGTTGTTAATTGATCGGTCTCTTTTATAACGAGAATCCCTTTATTCTTGAGTAATTAAACCTGGGAATCTTTAATTGTCGGTATGATCTAACCCTTTGCTTCTTTTTATTAATATAAAGGAAAGTATGGCATGAAACAAATTGGCCGATATCCGATAGTCCTTGATTATCACAAAATTAAAGATACCTCAAGAAACCTGAATTAAATGTAATAACTCAAAGTCAATCGATAATTCTAAAAACTTATTTAATTTTTTTTTATCACTTTTTGTGTCATTTCAATATGTCTACTCCAAACCAACTAACGAATTTCAAATTTCCAAAGCGGAATTACGGGGAAAAAATCCTGAAGAACATTCTTTCAACCAACATAATCCCTATTGTTGTGTCGCCTGCTACAAAGTACAAACTGTGACATATAGAGATCACTTTTCCATTGTCTGTTTTTCACAACTTTTTTCATTCAGAATATGCCTGCAATAGACGTGTATAAGGTTAGGTATAAGGCATAAAAACGCACCAGAATGCGCCATTTGATGCTAAATTTTGAAAAATTTCCGGGGAAGGGTGATACTCCCTCCCATACCCAGCCCCTCCGCCGCCCCAATGTCAATTTTCTTCCGACGCCCATGGGATATTCTGTATATTATGGTAAATTATCACATTTTATAACAAAGAAAGAAACAAATATTCTCACAAGTGGCATAGAATAATTCAGCACTTTTGCTGCAACAATCTTTTGTTTACCTACACATAGTGGAATCAGCATTGCAAAAGACATTTGAACAGATGAGTAACGCCAAATGCTCAAAGGGACAGACTTATCATTTAAGAAATTTAATGTTCACCATCAATGTACATAATTAAAGTAGATGTTCAAAAACTATGCCTACACATTCCATGATGCACTCTCACTGGTGATGGATGTAGTGAGATAATTTTTTATATAAATTCTTAAAGGCTTGGATCTATGTCTGATATTGATGGTACATCTTATGCCTACTTTTACTGGGTTACAAGTCATCTGTAAAAATTTGGCGAAGTATGCAACCATGGTTATAAGGCGAAGTATGCAACCATGGTTATAAGTCATCGGTTTAAACTTGGCACAGTATGCAACCATGGTTACCATTCATCTGTTTAAATTTAGCGCAGTATGCAACCATGGTTACAAGTGATCGGTTTAAACAAGGCACAGTATGCAATCATGGCACATTGGCTAACTTTTCTATGCTCTTGCTGAGATGAGCAAGCATATCATCAATTTCTTGCTCACAAACATTTTACATGTACTGGTCTGACCAGTATTGGAACAAAAGATCACAGGTTTTCAACATTCTTATGCCAGCATCGTACCAGTAGGCCACTGTACCCACTGTGTTGTGCTGGTGGAACAAGGCCAGAACAAGGCCTACCCTATCCATGATGCAAACTCCATTGTGTTGGGTACAGTGATCAGATCAACAAGTGCCTACCCTATCCATGATGCAAACTCCATTGTGTTGGGTACAGTGATCAGATCAACCAGTGCCTACCCTATCCATGATGCAAATTCCATTGTGTTGGGAACAGTGATCAGATCAACCAGTGCCTACCCTATCCATGATGCAAACTCCATTGTGTTGGGAACAGTGATCAGATCAACCAGTGCCTACCCTATCCATGATGCAAACTCCATTGTGTTGGGTACAGTGATCAGATCAACAAGTGCCTACCCTATCCATGATGCAAACTCCATTGTGTTGGGTACAGTGGCACTGAGCAGGATTATGTTGACATGCTGGGGTAGCATGATCAGCACTTCCTCCCATACCACACCTCGCTGGAACAGAAATTTGGTATATGAATTTCTGGAGAACTAAATCATAAATTATATCATTTTCTGTACAAAAAACAATGTATTTAAAAATCTCTAAAACAAACCATATTTCACATTCTGTAAAACATCTCCTTAATCATTTTCTTTAGAACAAATGCTGAAGCAGATTGGGTAGAACAAAGCATAAATAACATTGTGTAGAATAAATCATCACATCACGTTCTGCAGAACAAATCATCCATCACATTCTGTTGAACCAAATCATTATGGTAATGAAATGTGTTTTTTTGTTTGATTTTTGACAAAAACTGCATTCATAAAAATCAATAATTCAATGTCTTGAAATTCAGCTGTTTTTTTTTAGTAATACAAGTCGTAGAATAACAAAGGCAATTTGCACTCAGCAAAACTCAAACTTAAAAAATGTCAAATTGAACATTCCATAAAATACATGTAGGTGCTTATGATTGAAAAGAAGGTATTTAAGTTTCAACTATGTCATAAAGGTTCTGTTATACATATTGCTTACCTCAGCATCATTGATATAGTGCACCTCATCAAAAATGACCCACTCCAGATCACGGATCACATCAGATCCATTGTACAGCATAGATCTGCAAGCATGAAGCAATAAATAACAGCAATGACGTTTGCTTTATTTGCATATATCTTCAGCAAGCTATAGATCAGTCATATTCACACATTTTTAAATTAAGATTTTGTATGAAATTTGACCAGTTGAACAACAATAGACCAGCAATAAAGTCTTCATGTTATAAACAGGAAACGATGTGTATACCATAATTACTCTAAGTTTTCCGACACTATAAATTTTAAGACACCCCCATTTTTAGCCAAAAATAATAATTTTGTGTGGCTACATTTTCGGATTTACAGGTTTGCGTCCATAATCAATGACTCTAAATTTTCTAACAGTTTATTTACAATGCTGTTTTACAGGAATTCTGCTGATACTCCAATCATGCAGTTTTACACCCGGATTAAGGTCATAAAACCTGGCAGTCTAATGTCTCAATGCAGTGGACCATTACATTTGCGCTGTAGGGTAAATAACTATGTTTATGGGTTATTGACAATAGTTTCACCCAACAGCTTAAAGTGAAAGCTATAAAAAAAAGTATATTATACTAAAGGAGGTGGTATTTTACAAGCATATATTTGTTGAAACAATAAGTTTCAGAGTTCCTCTTAATTTTCAAACACCTGAATATTTGTCTCTAAATTTTCAGAAACTTGTATTTTAAAATATTTTTTGTATCTAAAGCCACAAAAAAATACCTATATTTAAGTGTCCAAAAACTTAAGAGTTATTACACAAGACTCGCACTTATAGAAAATAGTATTTTGTTGCAAAAACTTTGTGTTTCCTGGATAAAATGTAATGAGCACATTTTAAACTAAGAATTTAGTTTAAAATTGTAATGGACATATTATCACGTTCATGGGCAGTTCAATTTCAACAAGGGCTGTTTGTAAAACATGCATGCCCCCCATATGGGCTGTCAGTTGTAGTAGCAGCCATTGTGTGAATACGTTTTTTGTCACTGTGACCTTGATCTTTGACCTAGTGACCTGAAAATCAATAGGGGTCATCTGCAAGTCATGATAAATGTACCTATGAAGTTACATGATCCTAGGCCTAAGAATTCTTGAGTTATCACCCGGAAACCATTTTACTATTTCGTGTCACTGTGACCTTGACCTTTGACCTAGTGACCTGAAAATCAATAGGGGTCATCTGCCAGTCATGATCAATGTACCTATGAAGTTTCATGATCCTAGGCAGGGTTTTGATTTGGCCCGATTTTATAGCCGAAATTTGGCTATATTCCCAATCACAAAAAGTATACTTTTTTCTTAACCAAATTTTCAATTTTCTAAGTATAAAAAGGGCACATAATTCTGTCAAAATGCACGCCAGAGTAATCTAACTTTGCCTGCCCAGTCCCCTCATGATAGTAAGTAAGTGTACCAAGTTTGAATGCAATAGCTTTGTTACTTTATGAGAAAAGTGGACCTAAATGCAAAACTTAACCGGATGCCGACGCCGACACTAAGGTGATGACAATAGCTCATAACTTTTTTTCTGCGTAGCTGTATGAAGCCAGCTTTTCACCTTACCTGACCTTTTTAAGTGTCCAATAAAATTCAAATGAAATTTCCCGCGGCTTGGTACGAATGAATACACTTCATTTATTCCATTGGCTGATTTGAGTATACCACCAGAACATTGGAAACATATCCGCGTCTTTGTAACACTATTTTACTGCATGAAACAATTTTATCTCTAATGAAAAGGCTTAATACATAGAACAGTTTTACACTCAATTCTTGACATCAATACAGTTTGTGCGTGCACCTTTTATTTTCAGAGAATTACCAGCGCAAAAGCGTTTATACTTAAAGGCTATGTTCTCATATTTAGTACTTGCTTCCATATTCCTGTCAACATAATAACATGTAAAAGTATAAAGAGCAGTGGAAGCAAGGCCCCACTTTAATGCATTGCATTTCAACCGGCGAGGTATCGAGTCAATTCGTGGCCAGTGTGTGAATGTCAGAGTTTATATACAGGTCATCACTGGAGTTCGCGGCCAGTAAAATAATCGTTAAAGACTTAAGATGTGAACTAGGTGACCTGGAATTTCCTTTAGACCAGATATATGTTAAATGAAGATATTCAGCAATATAATTATGGTATGTCAATAATAGATTCTTAATGTGTTTTCAACAATACAATGATAAGAATTATTTTTGATTAATTTAACAATAATTATTCCACCATATTGACTAATGTATTAAGCATGATTCTCGATACTGCTAATTATCATATCAAATAGCAATGCCTGACAAACCACTTAAACAGGTTTGTTCGAAGAACGCGCCTATAAATACGGATACTTCGCATGTGGCCGGTTGACTCATATGTATTAATGTCACTTCCATTTTTCTTTTGGTTTTCTGTTTTGTATCTATAGGTTTATGACCAGCAATATGTAATAATGTAAAATAAGCAGCGAAACTGCGCGTAACATCCCGTTCTGCGTGTGATGCAGCTAAGAACTGCACAGAAAAAGACATTCGCTATCCTTGATCTCATTCAATGAACTATCAACGCTGTATATCTTTTTTTAAAGATATTTTTTGTTTCAAATGACCTTGACCTTTGACCTAGTGACCTGAAAATCAATAGGGGTCATCTGTGAGTCATGATCAATGTACCTATGAAGTTTCATGATCCTTAAGCATAAGCGTTTTTGAGTTATCATCCAGAAACCATTTTACTATTTCGGTTCACTGTGACTTTGACCTTTGATCTAGTGACCTGAAAATGAATAGGGGTCATCTGCGAGTCATGATCAATGTACCTATGAAGTTTCATGATCCTAGGCATAAGTGTTCTTGAGTTATCATCCGGAAACCATTTTACTATTTCGGGTCACCGTGACCTTGACCTTTGACCTGAAAATCAATAGGGATCATCTGCGAGTCATGATCAATGTACCTATGAAGTTTCCTTATCCTAGGCTTTAGCGTTCTTGAGTTATCATCCGGAAACCATTTTACTATTTCAGGTCACCGTGACCTTGACCTTTGACCTAGTGACCTGAAAATCAATAGGGGTCATCTGCGAGTCATGATCAATGTACGTATGAAGTTTCATGATCCTAGGTCTAAGCATTCTTGAGTTATCATCCTGAAACCATTTGACTATTTCAAGTCACTGTGACCTTGACCTTTGACCTAGTGACCTGAATATCAATAGGGGTCATCTGCCAGTCATGATCAATGTACCTATGAAGTTTCATGATCCTAGATCTAAGCGTTCTTGAGTTATTATCCTGAAACCATTTTACTATTTCAGGTCACCGTGACCTTAACCTTTGACCTAGTGACCTGAAAATCAATAGGGGTCATCTTTGAGTCATGATCAATGTACCTATGAAGTTTCATGATCCTAGGCCTAAGCGTTCTTGAGTTATCATCCAGAAACCATCTGGTGGACGGACATACATACGGACGGACGGACCGACATGAGCAAAACAATATAACCCCTCTTCTTCAAAGGGGGGCATAAATATATACAATTAAAAAAAATATTAATTAGTTATTCAAAATTAGACAAAGATATCAAAGTAATACACATTTTAGTCACAATTGCGACTCCTAAAGCACTCACAAGAGTTCAAGTTAAACCAATTATTGCAGATTTAATTAGTGACCTAGTTTTCAACTCCTCCTGACACAGATTCAAACATGCCCCCTATATTGTTGTGATAAATATTGTTATCATGTTAAAATAAATATTGAGATTTAAATGATTTTCATGGGTGGTAATGTTTTCTAAAATGTTTGACCAGGTGACCTTGTTTTTAACCCTTTACCACTTAGATACCTATTTTGACGCATGTGTGGTCCCTTAGAAAGTTAGATTTAAATAAAGACCTTTCTTACTAGATTCAAGTTTTAAAGGCTTCAATTCTAACCCTTAGATACTTATAAGCAGCAAACAGCATAAAAACTGAACAAACTGTGAGTTACTCACAGGCTGTTCTGGTTTTATAGTGGTTACAAAAGTCGTTTTCACTTTGCTTCTTTTTGGAGAAAGGGTTATACACATGACCCATTCATGACCTTGGCCAATGCTTTGTCAAGATAAATGTCCTGTTCAAGTTTCATCATGAACTTGGCCAATACTTTGTCAAGATAAATGTTCTGTTCAAGTTTCATCATGAACTTGGCCAATGCTTTGTCAAGATAAATGTTCTGTTCAAGTTTCATCATGAACTTGGCCAATACTTTGTCAAGATAAATATTCTGTTCAAGTTTCATCATGAACTTGGCCAATGATTTGTCAAGATAAATGTTCTGTTCAAGTTTCATCATGAACTTGGCCAATACTTTGTCAAGATAAATGTTCTGTTCAAGTTTCATCATGAACTTGGCCAATGCTTTGTCAAGATAAATGTTCTGTTCAAGTTTCATCATGAACTTGGCCAATGCTTTGTCAAGATAAATGTTCTGTTCAAGTTTCATCATGATTGAGGCAAAAATGGTGCTTTCAGAGTGGTAAAAAGGTCATTCTAAAAATAGACCTAGTTACTACGGTACACACATGGCCTAAATTCGAAACTGGACTAGATATTTCCAAGATAAAAATAATGATCAAGTTTCATAAAGATTGAGCAAAAGGCTGGCCTCTAGAGTGGTAACATGCTTAGAGTTTAGGACACAAACGGCGCAAGGCACATCAATGGAAGACAGACTAAGTGTGATTACAAGAGCTTACCTTAAGCAAATTATGCTCAGGTGAGTTTACCTACATGTTATTACAAGGGATAAAATTATCACAAAACCAGGTTTTCAGTTTGAAAAAAAAGTCTGATAAAGGGAGACAATTCAAAAAGTGCATTGTTACCCCCCTTGTGTCAAATTCAATCTATTTTTACTCGTGGCGACCTTGATTTCAATTTGAAAAAAAGTCTGATAAAGGGAGATAACTCAAAATGTGCATTGTTACTGATTGTTCATAGTTACCCCCTTGTTTAAAATTCAATCTATTTTTAGTCGTGGCGACCTTGACCTTGGAGATATCGTCGTAATTCTTTCGCACGACACACCCTCCATTGATGGTGAACAAATGTGCCAAATGATTTTAGGATCTCACAATGAACAACATAGTTATGGCCCGATAAGCTCATTTATAGCCATTTTTGACCTTTGAACTCAAAGTGTGACCTTGACCTTGGAGATATCAACGTAATTCTTTCGCGTGACACACCGTCCAATGATGGTGAACAAATGTGCCAAATGATTTTAAAATATAACAATAAATTACATAGTTATGGTCCGGACAAGCTTGTTCCGCCTGCCCCCCAGCATTCGCCAATCTAAGAACCAGTTTTTTCCTTCGGAAAACCTGGTTAAAATGCATACATTTAAATGTTTTAAATATTTATTTACCATAATTTCATCTAAAGCCATCTAAATACTTAGGTACTTTCAAGTTTGTGTTCTTGGTAAAACCAGTACTTTCAGATCTTAAGAATACACACAGAATGGGCATTGAACCAAGGATCTCCATAGGACAAGATGGAAACAACAGTTTGAGTTTCTTTTAAGAGGAATTTCAACATGTTCTTGATGTTAATTAATAACAGATGCATTGGTCAACCTGCTCATTGCAATGACTGAACTCATCAAAATTTACCTCAAAATTTCTGTGGTCATTATAAGACAGGAGGCCGTCTGGTTAATCTGAACATCACCAGTGATTAATCCTACATCTTCAAATGTGATCTTGAAATCTCTGTATTTCTGATTGGACAATGCCTTGATTGGCGATGTGTAGACAGTCCGGGTCATGTGCTTCAGAGACAAGGCAATGGCATATTCCGCCACCACGGTTTTCCCAGCCGATGTGTGTGCCGCAACAAAAACGCTTTCGTGATTTTCAAGACGGAGAATAGCTTGCTTCTGAAAGACGTCGGGTTCAAATGGCCACTGGAAATATACATAGGTTTTAACCTTAAGATTGATCATACTCCTCAAGTGGAAACTAAAGAAATATAAGGTATATGTATTACGTGTAGTAATGAAAAAAACAATTTCATGTTTAATTCTCCCGTATAAAAGGTCCGAAATTATTGCCTATGGTGGAGCTTGTACTCTGACATTAAACGGACGTTTTCACAGACTTTGGCATGTATTGAAGTTTGTCATTAAATGCTTTAAATTAATAAATGTAAACATTGGCAATAAATAGCTCCAGTAGAAAACAAAAATAAAATTTAAAGAAAAAAAGTAATCCTCAACTTGGCTTGAACCACTGACACTTGGAGGAAATACTAGCACTTAAACCACAAGTCCAGCCCTGCTGATACAGTGTGTGGTATATTTTATACTTTAATTAAGCAATCCTTGTAGTGTCACAAAATATAACGATAACAACATAACTCTCCAAATTATTCTATCGTTTTGCGATTGTAACGCTATATAATTTTCAGGTTTTTAGATTGTCAAAAGATGCATGAAATTGATATTTTAGAGCATGGTAAATGTTTAGTATAACTATTTTTTCTCAAATATCATAACTACAAAGCAATTTTGCAAATCTGAAACATTTTTTTTCAACTTTGTCAATTTACCAAAACGTGAAAAGGTCCCTTTAATTACTGGTAAATTGTTGAGTAAAATAAGCATAAAGATGAGAAATTGCGTGCAGTCCTACATGTGTCTCTTACACACATCACAAAATTATTTACATGATTTCTTTCATACTCATTCCTTGACTTAAATGGTAATACTGAAGCATACTTCAAACAATAGGTTCAGTTTAATATTGCTTTTAACTGCTTGAATCTTAATTTAATGCACTGTTTCATTTAAAACAAGAGATGTGTTTTTCAGAAACACAATGCCCCCTTCTGCGCCGCTTTGAAGCCATATATTTGACCTTTGACCTTGAAGGATGACTTTGACCTTGACCTTTCACCACTTAAAATGTGCAGCTCCATGAGATACACATGCATGCTAAATATCAAGTTGCTATCTGAAGCGACATAGAAATTATGAGCATTTTTTCGAAACCTAAACACGAAACCTAAACGCAAAGTGTGACGGAAGGACAGACGGACAGACAGATGGACCGTCCGATCACTATATGCCCTCCTTTGGGGGCATAAAAATAATTATACTCATTTAAGACATAAAAAATATGTATAAATACTAGCAGTCCATTTATTAAGAATCAAGAAACTCATTAATGAAGAAAATGTGCTACAAGCAAAATCTCCAAACCTTGTGGGCCATATCGGGCACTCTCTTGTAGAAATCATCGACAGGGGCGTCAACGTCCACCATGACAGCCCATTCCTCCTTGTCTTCTGCCTTTACAGCAGTGTCTTTGGTGTCTTGAGGTGTCTTGCTCAGGTCTACTTCAACCAGTTTCTCTAAACTCTGGCTTCTTTGTAGATTTGGTATCTGAATGAATTATAACAAGACCTGTTACTTGCATAAGCAAAAGTTCTTCTGTAAAAAAAGATAACTCTTAAAGTACAGCATGTTTGTCATACTCAAAAAAGATCACAGCATGTGATCATAATAATATAATTAAATAATAATTTTATAATATACTATTATATTTTGCAAATGGGCCACATGTTTACAAACAAAATGTATTGCATTTTAGGCTGTATCTTATACACCAACTTAATCAAAATCAAAGTCTCCCAGGCAACAATAAAATGATTGTACACAAAAATTCTCAACTCATTTAATGCAGAAACTTAGCGTCCAAAACAAATGTTTGCATAACAAAAAAGTTAAAATACCTGTGCAGCATTGTTTACATCGAAACCCACATCTTCGTTCCTAGTAGCATTGTTCACGTCAACCCCTTCAGCATCCTCTAGATATAGGTCATCAAGGTCATCATTCAAGGTCATAATGTCGGTAAAGGTCATGACCTCTGGCTTGCTGCCACTGGATTGGTCAGTTTTCAAGGTCGCTGACTTAAAGGTCATGCCTTCTGTAAGTCCTGGAGCAACTGTCAGTAGATCTGAATTAAAAGAATATAGACACATAACAAGAGCACCGCATAGCGGTTGCCAATGCTCGGCTGTGGGTACAGTTTTAAATAAATGAAAGCTTGTCAGAAGTGACCTTTGACCTATTGACCCAAAAATGGGAGTGGCGTGTACAACTCATGAAGGTGCATCTGCATACGAAGTTTAAAAGTTGTATGTGGAAGCACTTTGATTTTAGAGCCTATGTTAAGATTTTAGCACGTTGCGGACGGCGGACAACGAGCTGGCTATGACAATACCTCTGTTTTTTTCCGAAAACAGCTGAGCTTAAAATTTATTTTGTTTAAATGCAGGAGTTATGAACATGAAATATTTACCGGTAATGTTGACAATTATGGTCATAAGAAAAACATTTTATTTAACACCTAATGCTGCGTTAGTATAAATTTCATTTACATAGAAAAATCCTCACACAGAGGTTTCAATGGGACACACAAAGTTTCACCACTAAACTTTGTTGCTTGAAATAACTTGGAGCCAATGTTTTCCACAATAATAATAAAAATAATAACAATAATTTATATTGACACAATTTGAGTCTTAACAAACACAATATCAGCATGAAGCAGCATAAACTCCATTCTGGTGCTTAAAATTTAACATAACTATTGGTAATTAAAGGAGATTATTATTTTACAACACTTTATTTTAACTAATTAATTCATGTCAATATTGATGACAGCTTTCTTGGGTCGCAAAATTATATATCAAAATAACACTTAACTTGCAGAATGCTTAATCCTCCTTCCGCACATGATCACTATTTTGTTGAAATAACAACTGTCTACCCATATTCATGTTGAAATGTGTCATGATTGAGGACAGACAGTGTTTTAAGGTTCAGAAATCACATCACGATGCAGATAAGGTTTTCCATGCTGTAATTCAGCCTTGTTTTGGAATAAAGGGAACCCGAATGAAACTCAGTATTGTGCCAAAACAAACACATATCCTTTATATAGTAAGATACTATGTGTTTGTTTTGGTGCAATAGCCAGTTCTGCTTTTCATTTTTGAAATATTAATATTTTCACAAGTATAATCACAAGTTAACAATTTGCATTACAAGTGAAAAATAAGTTTTAACCATATGAAAAAAAATTTGTTATCTCATCAAAATAACCTAAAATTGCTTTAATAGACACTAACACCATTTTTCATAAACTCATTTTTATTTCACTAAAACTCAGTCTTGGTTTGGAATCATATAAATACATTCTTACTGTTTTCAAAGTCTATTTGTTCACTGGAAGTTGTTTTTAGAAGATCATCCACACTAGGTTCATCCTGACCACCTTCAGTCAAATAAAAATCAAACAAATAGACAACCTGTTACCTTGCTACTCTAGTGGGTACACAAGAAATGTGAATATAGAAATATGAGTTTATACCTTCAGATTTTGAAGTTTAAACAACAATAAAACATCAATCATTTTTATGTTAAAATCTTTAAAAGACAATTATAGAGGAAAAGACTATTGATATGACTAGTTACCAGTCACTTTAATATATAGTTAATCATCAGCCAATCAAAATTTTAATTCCCCTGTGACTGTCAAATAGTTTATTTTACTGTATATATGCACACAAAAATTAAAAACTTTAAAGGGACTGTTAACCACTACGACGAAGAAAAGAAAAGTTGTAAAATACCGTATTTTTTACAATTATTAGTTTATATTGATTAAAATACCACGACTGGTATATTACATTACTTGAAAAAAGTTGTTAAGTTTTCATATTTTCAGTATATTCGGTAATAAATTTTACTGGGTATGTCTACCAGTTAACAACCAGTTAACTATCATTAACGCCAGTAGATTGATCATCATCGTCACGTGGTAAACCCAAGAATGCAAATTGTGCATGCATAGTGAATTGTATATACATGATATATCTAATATATAAAATGATCAATCTACTTGCGTTATTTATAGTGTGTACATCGTTATGTCACCTATTTTCGGGATGTACTTTTGATTTCACATCGCAAAATTTTATTACCGAATATACTGAAAATATGAACTTTTTTCAAGTAATGTAATATACAAGACGTGATATTTTAATCAATATAAACTAATAATTGTAAAAAAATACGGTATATTAGAACTTTTCTTTTTTGTCATTCGTGGTTGACAGTCCCTTTCAATGATATATTTATTTTTCAATACTAAGTATGCACAATAAGTTTTGTTTAAAAGATTCACAATACAAATTGTGGCACTTATTGTTTTTATTGGGCAATCTAAGGGTTTTACTTATTCAAATAAAGTGTCTGAAACCATGAAATGGATGATCAATTACAGTAAGCCATTGATAGTCTACAGTGACATATTAAAACACCTGGCCAGAGAGGGTAGTTAAGGGTGTTTCCCTAAAAACTGTCAGATGTGCCATCGTCTACTGTAAATTATAACAATACCTGGCCAGAAAGGGAAGTTCAGAGTGTTTCTTTAAAAACTGTCAGCTGTGCCAGAAAGGGAATATAAGGGTGTTTCAATCAACACTGTCAGACATGGCATTGTCTACAGTGACGTATTACAATACCTGGTCAGAAAGGGAATTTAAGGGTGTTTCCATTCACAATGTCAGAAGTGGCATTTTCTAAAGTAACATATTACAATACATGGCCAGAAAGGAAAAATAAGAGCGTTTCCCTTAACACTGTCAGAAGTGGCGTTGTATAAAGTAACATATAACAATACCTGGCCAGAAAGGGAAGTTAAGGGTGTTTCCCTTCACACTGTCATACGTGGCATCCGGGGCTCTCTTCAGAGATAACGAGTTTCTGGCTGTTTTTCCTGTCTCTGACAGGTAGGCCTGAAATGAGTGCGAGAAAAAAAAGGGGAATACCTGGTCATGCTTAAAACATCCTTTGGCTTAAACTTAGTTATTTAAGCTCAATCGCATCAGAAGTGTAAGTCTCGAGTCCATTTCCTGGGTAGAACCAGTATTTGATGTCTTTCTGTTAAATCTAAAAAGACGCTCACAAAGTTGGAATTGAACCCGTGACCGTCCAGTCAGTAGGAGTATACCATATTAACTAGCCTCGATGCTCTCTTTAATTGTTGACAATCAGGCAATGTAAAAATTAAAGACCTGAGTATCTATCATTTAAATCTTCAAAGTGGTAATGATAGAAAAAAAAAAAAAGTTAAAAGTAAAGTCTGCACCTTTTCAAATGCATTAAGTCACATTTAAGTCACATAGGCTAGGTTTTTTTGCAATGTTTTTATACATACCTCTTAAAAGCCCACAAGATGACCTGTAGTGGGTTACGTTCCATAATACATACCTCTTTAAAGCCCACAAGGTGACCTGTAGTGGGGTTACGTTCCACCTGGATTGTGGTCTGTACAGGACAAAGGTCAGTGTGCAGTAAGTTTAATGGTTCAGGCACACGAGGGACAAATCTGTGAAGAGTAACGATTCATGTTTTAAATAAATGACACATGGAAATCCAATGTGTTGGTGCTTTCGACATTTATTTTATTTTTATAAGGCCTAAATGTGATTGGGTGCTAAGGCGTGGGTACAGCAAGTGTGGCAAGAAAATAAAAGCTTATATAAAAGCATTATTGCTTGGTTTAGCCGTATAAAAACGTACCAGCAATCAGGTACCATATAACATGAAAAGTAAACAGTTGGATAGTCAGCAATATGTCTATCTGCCAAAAATTGTGGGCGCTGAAAATCTACAAAACATCTCATTGAGATGATTGGAAATTGTGTTGGTAAGTATAGAAATAAATGTAAAGAGCTTGAAGTTGTAATATCTATTTAACTGGTATCTTTAGGTTTAGAATTTGACGTTTTATTAAAGTTATTTTTATAATATGCAGAAGATATCAACCAGGTTATAGTACTGTATTCCAATTTAAAGTAAATTCACAATAAAACTCCCAAGTTAAGAGGATAAAAGTAATACATGTACATGTATTCACAAAATAATGAGAAAAAGCCCTTGTACTCCAAAACAATGTCAACATGATATAAGAACTATTTCACAAACAGTAGAAAACTTCAGCAAAAGAATATAAAAGTGTATATACCTTTGAGCTCTATCAATATCATGAATAGGAATCGCTTCTAGATCAGTGAGGAATCTTTCCAGCTCTGACTCCAGACGTGGAACAATGTCTGGTGGATCTAGGGGCATCTAAAACGTAATGGATTTTTGTGTTTTGTCGTTTCTCAAACTCCAATGCACTTCAACTTATGTCTGTTAAGTCATAGCTTACAATATTTACCTGATATTGTGAACTTTTTTTGCATGATTAAATTAGATGCTTAAATTGTGTAATATAATCATTTGACTTTCACAAGAGTACATAATTATTAAAAAAATATTTTCAGTATTTGAGCATTTACATACCTTGAAAGCATTCATTTTTTGTCAGCACTAAATTTTGTCATTTTTCAAAAATTGACAATTTTGTTTATAACACTTGTAGATGTTTTCCATACAATTTTACTGCAGAAGCTCCTTACAGAAAATGTAGATTAGTGATTACTGTAATTACTCTAAGTTTTTGGACACCCTCTTTTTGAGCAAAAAAAAAAAATTGTGTGACTCTTAATAATTCGACATACAGGTTTTTTTTCCATAATAAATATGTCTCTTAATTTTCTGACAGTATATTTTACCACGCTATTCTACAGACTTAGGCCCTGTTTGCTCATCTTGTGACACAGATTTTTACAACCGGATTAAGGTCATATAACCTTGCAGATGCATGTCTGAGGGCAAATGGACCATTACATTTGCATAATTGGGTAAATAATCATGTATACCGGTAGAAAATAATTGATTCACTCAACAGCATTTGAAACAGTGTTGTCCTTTACTGTTTTCACTTTTTTGTTCTATATCATTTCAGGCAAGAGTTAGCAAAGCTGTGAAGTTGCATTTATTTGTTTAAGCAGAAAAAGAACAGTTAATCACAAGAAAATCATTGTACATTGATTTATTTCAATATAATTATAGTTTTCGGACACCTTAATTTGTGTCTCTAAATTTTCAGACACCTGTAATTTTCTAATATTTTTCTTTTCTAAATTTTACTTTGAGTAATTACAGTACATTGGATATAAATGTCTTTCCCACCTACGGTAATTCAGTCTTGATTTAATTAAAAAATTTGACATAATCATAAGTTATGCACTTAAATTGGTCAATCAGTCTACAAAAAAATATACCAAGATTATTGTTTGGTGAATAATAATGGTTTCAAAGTTTATGTGCATTATAAAACACATAAGTACACACTGTCGTCAACTGCTTTCCTGTTCTTTTATTCTCAGCACCATCTTTGACACCCATCATATTGGGTCTTCAGAATCACTGCAAATATATAAAGGAAACTGGTGCAATAATGCTTCCTAAAATGATATGCAACTAATAAAATAAAACAGAACTAGAAATTGTCCGGCTGTGAAAAATCATCCGATGAGAACCAGCTGATAATATGCACATCTCCTCTTGGTAGTGAAGCTTCCCATATATGTACAGTTAATGGAAAATTTCAAAGGGCCATAAGTCTGTGAAAAATCATCCAACAAAAACCGGCTGATAATATGCACATGTCCTCTTGGTAGTGAAGCTTCCCATAAAGTTTCTTTGAATTCCGGTCATTAGTTGCTGAGAAATAGCCCCGATAAGAATTGCACTATATGTACAGTTAATGAAAAATTTCAAAGGGTCATAACTCTGTGAAAAATCATCCAACCAGAACAGGCTGTTAATATTCACATCTCCTCTTGGTAGTGAAGCTTCCCATAAAGTTTAATTGAATTCCAGTCATTAATTGCTAAGAAATAGCCCTGACAAAAATTGTGCACGGACGGACGGACATACACACGGACAGACAAAGCGGCGACTATATGCTCCCCCAAAAATTTTTTGGGAGAGCATAAAAATGAGTGAAAATCTCTGACCCGGCCCGACCCCAACCCCCATAACTTTTGACAAAGGGGTTAGATCAAAATTCTAAAACGTGCAGGGTCGCACATATGCTCATAGCTACCATGTGTGTTATTCAAGGTTCTAGTGCTTATAGGAGATAGTGGCCAGGACGGACGGACAGACAGACAAAGGGTGGAGATAATTATGTATGGCCAGGTACATTTTAGTATATTTTCAAATTGAGTATACTACAATGTACCCAGGTTCTTTTAAGTAGTACCTAAGCCCAAAATTACTTGTTGAGCCTTCCATGACTGGTTACTGTCAGCTCAGGTACCACTTAAAAGTATCCTGGTTGATCAAATGTATACTGCAAAGTACCAGGAGTAAGGAAAATATGCTAAAAAGTACACCAGAATATGACCGGTTGCGTTTAGCGTACTTTCCATACCTTGGGTACATTGTAGCATACTTCAAGTGGTACCCGAGTCGACAACGACCATTTGAGTTTAACTTTCGGTTTGCAAGAATAACTCTTTTGGACCAAAGATCTATCATAAATAAACAACATGTATTTGCTCGATCGACCCGTTGGCTATTGAGTTTAGTGGTAATTAACAAAAATAAACCAGCTAAAACAGGCGTATTGACATAAAATAAGCGCTATTAAATAGGAAACGAGCTTACAGGAGCTTACGCTGCAACTCTTTTTTTGACCGGAAGTGTGTAAAAGGCATACGATTTCGCGACACAACACAACAAACATGTGAAACGGCTTCAAACGTATCGTGTCAAAGGGTTTAATTAACAACGTCATTGTCTGTAATATATTAACGGAATATCGACATTAATAATGTAAATACTTATTTTATTACCTTAGTTTTCGATGACAATACATTTTGATTTGTTATTTTAAAGAGTACGATATTAGATCCGTTTTTCGGTTGATGGTGTATTCGGACGTACCATAACATAATATATTCGTACCCACTTATATGCATATTCCTGTAACTTAAAATTGAATTAATGGGTTTGTGTTAAATAAACTAAAATGTGTTGCTACATAGTACTTAGTAGAAAAAAGTACTATCAAGGAGGCAAGAGCAAATATTCTGTGAAAGACCAAAGCCTGAAAAAAAAATGCATTTGTTTAAACAGTTGTGTCCACTGGAATACTTTATTATACAAATTGGAAAATAATTATGTAATAAGCAAGTAGATGGGCCATTTATGAATGTTTTGGAAAGATTTCTACACAACAAAACAAATACTGCATTTGACCAGCCCTTCTGAGGTTTTCTGCAATCTTAATGTTTAGTACATTTATTTTTGTTTCAGTCAGAAAATAAAGACCAAAAAATAAAGAAAAGAAAAGTATTTACACAGCGATGGAGATTTGTCCTGAATTTGTTGTATTACAATCTGCCTTCAAACTTGTAGACAGCCAGGTAACTTAATGTGTGTTTTGATTGTGAATTTAGGACCTACATTTTTCCTCTATAAAGCATTATATTATCCAATAGTTACCTTTTTCCCATAGTTACCTTTTCCTCAATAGAAATAAATGAACCATTATCAAAGCTCCAGATAAGGTTTTGTGAAATTCTTAATGTTACTTCCAGATCTTCAAAAATAATTCTTAACTCTGAAATTTTATTCTTAACGTTACTACTAAGTTTTGGAAAATAATTCTTAACTTTTCTAAATGACCTAAAAATAAATAATTATGGTTATTTTCATGCAAAAAATCAAAATAAACATACTAGCAACTTTATTTATACGAGTTCAACAGTGTCTAGTCAGTATTATACAATTTTATTTTTCAAATACCTTCATATGCCCAAACTGTGCTTAGATTGCATGCCTTCGATGAATTTTTACATATTTCACAATTAAAACGGGTTCCCTATCAATCTTTTCAACGATTAGCCACGGGAATTGTCCCTTCCTCTCGTTCAATGTTTTTTTGTTTAAGTTTGGACCCGTCGTGTCGTGTTTTTTTAGCTTTTTCCGACTGTGTCGGCAACTGAACATACAACATCGTTTAAGATCTTTTCTATAATGTCTTTCTTAACATTCAACTTTGGCTCACTTTGCGTACAATATGTTAAAGCGTGTGTTTGCACGCTTTGCAGTTTTTTTAGGACGCTCTCTGGGCGCCGCCATTGTTTTTGACAGAGAGACTGTACACGCCGCTTTTATTGGAAAAAATGAGCTTTGTTAAACAAACCCGATAACCATTCTATATAAGCACCGAAAAGATCTTTAATACGCGAAATTCTCTCAAACAAATCGATACGAACTGATGTAAAAATAATATTCGTAACTTGATTTTGTAATTCTTAATGGTACGACAAGATTTTAAAATAAATACGTAACGGACATGAAAATTATTCATAATTACGAAAATACGACCCTCATCTGGAGCTCTGATTATTTAGACTCCAGTGACTAAATATTAATGATTTTTATAACGAGTTCCTTTTTCTTTTCATCAAATTTCTGAAATTACTCTTAGTTTGTGTACACCCCCTTTTTGGCTTTTTTAACCAGATTTCTGTCCTGTTTTTGCTTATCTGGTGTCACTATGATCACCTGTATTTTGTTTATATTTTGCATTTCTAAATTTTCTTACATGAAAAAAAATATGTATTTTTAAGTGTCCGAAAAAGTGTCCGAGTAAATATGAAAAACTGCAGAGATATGTTTTCTATCTAGGCTGGTCAATATCTACACACACTGAAGAAGACAGCTTGCAGACCATTTACTACCATAATTGTAACTGCGATCAATGAAATATGCCATGGTCTACAAAGTGACAATGATGAAGAAAGTTCATTGCAATGGGAACAGAAGCTGCATGCTACAATGCTGTATTGCTTGGTTCAGAAAAAATATATTGATATACAGGTATGCATTTTTACAGTAGGTTTGTGCAATCTGAAAGGAAGGGAATCAATAATTAAGTGTTTGGAAACACATTTTAAATGCCACTGTGTCTTGATTAAACAATATATATATAGTGATTGTTCTGTCCTTCTATCTTTTTCGCTTTCTGTCCTTGACAAGTAGAAATGTGTGGACATAAAACACCATTTTCTACTAAGCTTACAATTGTTTGATGCTTACACATTTGTGGATTGCAACAATTCCATACCCACTAAAATTACACAATCTCTGTTTTTTACCTTGTTTTTCTAAAATGGGGGATTTTGTTTTTAAATTGATTTTACCATTTTGTAAGCATGAACATCGTTTGCTACAACACATGGGTTTTTACACAAATTATGTTTTGACCATTCCTAATCTACATTGCTTTGACATTTTTATTGATTTCTTTTATATCGGTATTAATTTCTTAAAAGCTATTTCTTAATAAATCAGCTTTCCTGTTTTGTCTAGCAATATCATTTCTTATTACAAAAAGCTGACATTTACTTGTTGTTTGTTATAACCTTTCCTAATCCACCTGTGACTATCATTTACAACTTTGTTTAACTTTGCCTAATAAAATAAGCATTTGAATTATTCCACCTTGCTTACAAGCACCAAGTTATAGCAACCGACCATCTGTGACACATTTCTAGTTTAAGTTCATCTCTTCACCTTTTCTTTTATTAATGGACACAGTGAATTTGGAATGCAATAATTTTGAGTGATTTCATTCAACACTTTAAACATCCACACATATTAAGCCAGCTACTTAACGGCAAAGAGTAGACATATCAGAATTTGTAATGTTTTTATTCCTTATGTTTTTGATGATAGTTCATTTACTTACTGGCAATATTAATGTTTGCCAGCAATTTTGTTTCCTTTCAAGACTCCTATTCGCCCAGGGTCCATTCCATGCCTGAATGCTATGGACATGATAGTAGGACTGCTTCCAGCATACAGCACCAGCTTGTACTTTGAGATTGTCAAGCAAAAACAGTGGGCATGTTACTTCTTTCAGGTACATTGTGTTAGTTATTATCCCCTGCCAAAGGTGGAGGCATGTAGAATTGGCATTGTCCATCCGTCAGTCAGTCACAAACTGTTCATGGCTATATGTCAGAAACTGTAAAAGATATCATCATGAAACTTTATGTGTGTATTGATATCAACCAGAATAAGTTACAACTTCCATGCACAAGAACCATAAACCTGCACTTTCTTAAATAAGAATTATTTCCCTTACTTGATTTTATATGATTAACTTTTTAAAGCTCAGAAGAATCTATTTAAGATTTCAATATGAAACTTCATGGGTGTATTGATATCATTTGTATGATGTAATTTGTTAGGGCTATATCTAATATATGCTTCAAGATTTCAATGCATAAAAACAATGAGCCTACTGGTAACACTGAATTACTTGTTTTCAATATTGTCGCTATACCACAATTAATTTGTATCTCCCTTGTCTATTATTTGCATCATGTTTTTTTTACTGTATTTAATTATTTTGACAATATGCATGCACATTTATGTCAAAGTGGCTGAGTGGATATACAGTCCACCAAGCGATCATAAGGTCCCAGGCTTGATACCAACTAAATGTTCGTTCTTAAGATTTTGACCTAAGACAACAAGCCGAAGAAAACAGACTCAGCATTTTCTTAAAAAGCATTGAAGCTTTTAATGTGGTCTACCGAAAGTTATGTTTAATCTTAATTGTGTTGCTACAATTTTAGGTTTTGCCTCTTCTTGATCATACCACAGCGGCTGGTCTGCTTACTGACCTACTGACCCACTTGCTACAGGAACCTGTGACCTTGGCAGACAGAGAGGTCATCTCCATAGCAACCAATACTTTCCTGAAAAACTGCTTGTATGTTTTACCGGAAACCAGCCAGATTCTAAGGGAATGCTTATGTTTGCTTAGAGTACCAAGGAAACATATTTGCACACTGTACCAAGAGGCAACAACTGATTTGGTTACTATGGAAACAGAACTGGCTCCCATTGGTAACAATAACAGTGACATCTTTCAACAAAATGCCTTCACTTCAGATGGCATAACTTTCTGGGGTGGTTTTGTGGAAAGTAATTTCGATTTTCTAAAAATGGTAATTGAATATTTGAAAAATCGTACATCCCACTTTGATACTCCCATATCCAATGATTTTTGTTTGCTGGGACAAATTGGACTGCTAGCTTACCTGCATTTGGTTGGAAATGAAAGAGCACCAGATTGTTGGTTGATTAACAACATGTTTGGGGGTAAAGCGTTGAGTTACGAAAATTGTGGGATAGATTTAATCAGACCGCTGTACGGCTATATGGTAAACAAACGATTAGCAAAAGAGATAGCAAATCAAATTGACCTAAACACATTAAAGACTGTACTTGAGAGGATTGACTTTGCTGCTGTAGCAAAAACTCCAGTAGTTAAACTAGTACTTGAGACTGGAACCAGTGAAAATGGAGAATGTCCTTTCCAGTGCTTAATGTTGAAAAGCGAGGTTTTCTTACAAATGGTTGAAGGTGTAAGAGCATACCAAACCAAGGATTTGGTGGTTGAAGATCAGGATGGTGAGGATTTGTTTATTTGTGGTGGTGATAGGGTGTGTGACCTGCATGATGTTGTTTACGGCGAGACATGGACGGATGATGTCACTGCGGATGCCCTCTTGTGGAGGATACAGGAAAGCCTTCCACAAATGGAGGGTATGTGTTACCAATGATATAAATTGTAATAACCTTGTACATTTTATCCTGGTGAATTTTGGTTTTCAGGTTTCCAATGGTGGTTAGTAGATTGTGGTATTGCGGGAAGAAGGTTGGATGGGTGTCTTTAAATAGATGTTTTGGATCAATAACTTTTCATCAAATTTTTACAAATCCAGATAAAAAATTTGATATATCAAGCTTGCATGGAAATGAAGCTCAGGATTGTATTTAGGGGCATTTCCGGTGCAAGTCAAGAGCACAGAACATTACTAACAAAAAGAAACAAAAAACTTCTCAATTGAGTTGAGATAGAGATATTGCATTGATATTGTGTGAGTTGGTTGCTCTCATGGAGACTTAGCCTGGGATTACAATTTGGGCCAGTCTGGGTTAACAATTTCGCTGTCAGAAGCAAAGTGAAAATGGCTTTTGCAACCAGCATAAAACCAGAACAGCCTGCGAGTAACTCACTGTCTGTTCAGGTTTTATGCTGTTTGCTGCTCATCAATCAGTATCTAAGGGTTGAAAATGAAGCCTTTAAAACTTAAATCAAGTAAGAAAGGTCTTTAATTAAATTGAACTTTCGAAGGGACTACAAATGCCTCAAAATACGTATCTAAGTGGTAAAGAGTTAAGGTCTAGATCACTGTTGCTAAAACTAGAAAATAGCATTCAGAGGTTTCCGGTCAATAAATTTAGCCTTGTTCTGAGAGAACTGGGCTTAATGCATGTGCATGGACGACACTTTCCGCCTAAACTTGATTTTTGGTAAGGAGGGACTTCCTTGAAACTAAAAATACCATAAAAGCGGAAAGTGTCATCCCTGATTAGCCTGTGCGGACTGCACAGGCTAATCTGGGATGACACTTTACGCACATGCATTAAGCCCAGTTTTCTCAGAATGCAGCTAAATTGTGTTTGCATTGACCAATCTTGATAAAAATAGCTTCCTATGGGACCTGTTGGGTCAAGCTCAAGATAACAGTTACTAAAGACAGGCTGTCATGTGAGCCCTTCTATTTCTTTATACCTTTAATCAATTTTTTGCATAATATGTTTTTTGCCCAAACAGCCCTTCACTCCCAGAATGTATTGTTCTCGTTTCACACTTCAATGCGTGTCAGCGTTTGTTTAAAAGGAAGCCTGTTACAATGTCATCTTTTAACTTGTGATTTTACAGTAGTTCTTGAAAAATGTGTAAATGTATTTTGTTGCTTTTTATAGGCTGTATGGAAAACTTGCTACAACCAAAATGCTGGAAGTTTTGGCAATATGACAGGTAATAATATAATGTTTATAAAATGCACGGAAATAAAGCGACCTGTTGCCATCCAATGTTTATCTTGACAGTTATTAGCGTTTGAACTGGATATCTGTATTAAGATAATTGACAAAAATATTATAAGTAAGAAAATGTCACTCTACTTGGATTTGAGTTCCAGACCTCTGTATCAAAAGCCAAACTACTTAACGAGTCAGCATGCCATCTTTGATATAATTTTAAATGTAAAATCCAATAATTTTGTTCTTGTAAGCAATCAAAGTATTGTCAGTGAGTTTAACAAAAACAATACTAGCATACAGCATTATTCTGGTTTGAATATAATCATACGTTTTTAACGACCCTACTTAACTATGAACAATATCAACCACTGTATTCAATTTGATCAAATGAAAGTGTACAAAATGTATTGTTTCTACAATAAAGACATGTATTGACTAGTTTTTATCATAAGAATGCAGTTTATGCTATTTAATTTTGACTATTATGTTTGAATAGGCTCAGGAAACAGACTTGAGAGCGTTTCAAATATCCCTTAGGCTTTCCATGCAATCAAGCTAAAATAAATAAGTTGAAAAAATAGGTTCAGAATTGTGTCCAATATGACGAACCAACAAATGGTGATTTTTTTTTAATTGTTGTGAAATTGAGTGGCAAAAAATATCTTAAAGTGGTAAAATTTAATAGGACAACTTTTATATACAAGTAGAAACCTAATTATAAACTCTTTTTTGTTTCTTTATTTCACCTGAATATTACTCACAAGCAAAAATTGTTTAAGAGTATTTTATGTTAAAAACATTTGTTTTTTGTTATAAAATTCAAAGCATAATGTGATTTACTCACTGTTTTAATATACTTGTAAGGATTGTTATAATTTAGTCTCGTCAAATGTTCTAGTTTTTACTATACCCTACAGAGATGAGTATACATGTTTGACAAAAAAAGTGGGTGGATGTCACTCTGTCAGTTTGTTGATCAGTCTTCTAAGTAATCGTCATATCTAAACAAGAGCTGTCACCATAGGATGACTTATGCCCCCTATAAACGCTTGATAGAAATTATGAGCTTTTTCGAAACCTAAACATAGATTTCGAAACCTAAACCCGGACCCTAAACTCAAGGTCAAGGTCACAGGGGTCAAAATTTGCGTGCGTATGGAAAGGCCTTGTCCATATACACATGCATACCAAATATGAAGGTTATATCTCAAGGGACATAGAAGTTATGAGCATTTTTCAAAACCTGAACGCAGATTTCGAAACCTTAACACGGACCTAAGTTCAAGGTCAATGTCACAGGGGTAAAAATGCGTGTGCATGTGGAAAGGCCTTGTCCATATAGACATGCATACCAAATATGAAGGTTATATCTCAAGGGACATAGAAGTAATGAGCATTTTTTGAAACCAAAACGCAGATTTGAAACCTAAACGCGACCCTAAGTTCAAGATCAATGTCACAGGGGTAAAAAAAATTGTGCGTATGGAAAGGCCTTGTCCATATGCACAAACTTGCATACCAAATATGAAGGTTATATCTCAAGGGACATAGAAGTTATGAGCATTTTTCGAAACCTAAACACAGATTTCGAAACCTAAACGCGGACCCTAAGAGAATGGTCAAGGTCACAGGGGTAAAAAAATGTGTGCGTATGGAAAGGCCTTGTCCATATACACATGCATACCAAATATGAAGGTTATATCTCAAGGGACATGGAAGTTTGGAGCATTTTTCGAAACCTAAATGCAAAGTGTGACGGAAAGACGGACAGACGGATGGACAGACAGACGGACAGACAGACAGTCCGATCACTATATGCCCCCTTTTCTTTGAAAGGGGGCATAAAAATCAATACAAATACTTATTGCGCTACTTGTATTTCACTTTCTCTTTTGCAGATTGTGGGATGTCTTGAGACAAGAAATCCAAATTCTGGCAAAATCAAAGAGGCTTATGCAGATGTTAGAAATTGTGTTGCACTATAAACAAATGGGAAATAGTAATCAATGTGAAAGTGCTCAGCAATTGGAGACAGGAGCAGGGAAGAGCAATAAAATGGAAGCTGATACGAAATTGGCAAAAGTAACAGGGGAGGTTATTCTAGGAAGTCAAAATGTCAAACAAAGGGAGGTAATTTATCCGCTGACACAGTTGTTCACCTTGGCATTCCAAGAGCTTTCATTGACAGATCAGGACTGTATAGTGAGACAGATCCATAGTTCGAGGGACATCAGAGGACTGTTTCCAGAAATAGATCGGAGGGAACTGACACACTTGTTCAACAAAATAACCTCAGATATGGATGCACAAGTAAGAATCACTGGGTAGTCAGGGTATTGAGTAAATTTTTCAAGGTAGAAATGGCATATAAATCATTCAAATACTGAACATGTTTATGATTTGACAGTATTTAAAAATTGTTAATACAGACCTGTTGGGCAAATGTTCACAGACATCTTAGACTCATTACTGGAAAATTGACATAGGCAGTAGTACAAAAACCCTATAGCTATAATAAGTAATAAGTAGTACTAATTCCCTAAGCAACTCATTTAAATAAAACCAGATACAGTGCAAGCTTCTGCTAAAGATAAAATTAAAATTAGCTGTGTTTTTAACACACAAATGAAAAGAAAATGTTTATCTTGACTAGAGTCTAAGATTTATTTGCTCTGTAATCACTTGCCATAAATTCACATTCTGACTGCATTATTCTAAGGCTCATATAAGCTACCACTATGCACACTTTTTGTGAATATATGCTTAAGTAACTTTGAGAATTAAAAAGAATCCACGTTGGCAATAAACATATTTGTTATATACTAGTAACCCGTAACAAAGTAGAGGGGCACGCTGGATTTACCACGTTTATACTAGTACCCCGTAACAAAGTAGAGGGGAACGCTGGATTAACCACTTTGGCTCTGTCTTTTGACTAAAGTCCAGTAGTCTACAGTGCACAATTTTGGCTCACAAAGTATTCCTGCACTTTTTTACATTATACACAACATACTGAAACTGACATGAAATTTTCTTTTTCATGTACAATTTTTATTATCTGATGTTGAATGATTACTCAAGTAATGAACCATAATAAACTTATATTTTTAGCTCACCTGATTGCTCAGATGAGCTTTTGTGACCGGTCTTAGTCCGTCGTACATCCGTAAACATTTGCTCGTAATAACTCTAGAGGCCACATTTCTTGTCCAATCTTCATGAAACTTGGTCAGAAGCTTTGTCCCAATAGAATCTCGGCCGAGTTCGAAACTGGGTTGTGCCGGGTAAAAACTAGGTCACAAGGCCAAAAAAAAGAAAAACCTTGTAAACACTGTAGAAGTCACATTTCAAGCCCAATCTTCATGTAACTTTGTCAAAATGTTTGTCTTAATGATATCTTGGTTGAGTTCAAAAGTGGTTTCGATCCGTTGAAAAACATGGCCACCAGTGGGCAGGGCAGTTTTCCTTATTTGGCTTTTGAGAAACCTTGTAAACACTCTAGAAGTCACAATTTTTGCCCAATCATCACGAAAGTTGATCAAAACATTGGATCAATTGATGTCTTGGACAAGTTTGAAAATGGATGAGATTGGTGAAAAAACATGGCGGCCAGTGGGCGGGGCATTTTTCTTTATATGTATATAGTGGCAGTTTTCCCTATTTGGCTATAGAGAAACCTTGTAAACACTCTAGAAGTCACGATTTTTGTCCAATCATCATGAAAGTTGGTCAAAACATTGGTTTTACTGATATCTCGGATGAGTTTGAAAATGGTCGGGATTGGTGAAGAAACATGGCCGCCAGTGCGCGGGGCATTTTTCTTTTTATGTTTTTAGTGAAAATATGTGAACACAGTAGAAGTCACATTTTTGGCCCAATTTTCATGAAATTTTCTCAGAACATTTGTTTCCTTGATACGAGAGTTGAGTTCAAAAATGGTTCCGGTCAGTTGAATAACATGGCTGCTGGGAGGGGGGCAGTTTTCTCATTATGCCCCCCCCCCCTTTCGAAGAAGAGGGGGTATATTGTTTCGGTCATGTCGGTCGGTCAGTACACCAGATGGTTTCCGGATGATAACTGAAGAGCGCTTATGCCAAGGATCATGAAACTTCATAGGTACATTGATCATGACTCGCAAATGACCCCTATTGATTTTCAGGTCACTAGGTCAAAGGTCACAATGACCCGAAATAGTAAAATGGTTTCCGGATGATTACTCAAGAACACTTATGCTTAGGATCATGAAACTTCATAGATACATTGATCATGACTCGCAGAAGACCCCTATTGATTTTCAGGTCACTAGGTCAAGGTCATGGTGACCCAAAGCAATAAAATGGTTTCAGGATGATAACTCAAGAACACTTATGCCTAGGATCATGAAACTTCATAGAAACATTGATCATGACTAGCAGATAACCCCTATTGATTTTCAGGTCACTAGGTCAAAGGTCAAGGTCAAGATGACCCGAAATAGAAAAATGGTTTCCGGATGATAGGTCAAGAACGCTTAGGCCTAGGATCATGAAACTTCATAGGTACATTGATCATAACTCGTAGATGACCCCTATAGATTTTCAGGTCACTAGGTCAAAGGTTAAGGTCACAATTACCTGAAATAGTAAAATTGTTTCCGGATGATAACTCAAGATCACTTAGGCCTAGCTCATGAAACTTCATAGGTACATTGATCATGACTCGTAGATGACCCCTATTGATTTTCAGGTCACTAGGTCAAAGGTCAAGGTCACAGTGACCCGAAATTGTAAAATGGTTTACAGATGATAACTCAAGAACGCTTATGCCTTGGATCATGAAACTTCAAAGGTACATTGATCATGACTCGAAGATGACCCCTATCGATTTTCAGGTCACTTGGTCAAAGGTCAAGGTCACGGTGACCTGAAATAGTAAAATGGTTTCTGGATGATAACTCAAGAGCGCTTATGCCTAGGATCATGAAACTTTATAGGTACAATGATCATGACTCGCAGATGACGCCTACAGATTTTCAGGTCACTAGGTCAAAGGTCAAGGTCACAGTGCCACAAAACGTATTCACACAATGGCTGTCAAGGTCACGGTGACTCAACTTAGAAAAATGGTTTCCGGATGATAACTCAAGAATGCTTACGCCTAGGATTATAAAACTTCATAGGTACATTGATCATAATTCGCAGATGAAATAATGATGAAACTTGAACAGGATGTTTGTCTGGACAATATCTAGGTCAAGTTTGACATTTGGTAAAGATTGAATGAACCGACTCCTCTCAGGTGAGCGAACTAGGACCATCTTGACCCTCTTGTTTATGATTGTTACAACTTGCAGTATATTGTGACCTTGGACATATGCTGCTCTAGTTTGGTTAAACTTTATTGATGATACCAGATCCAGTGACTACCATCAACCTATATTTTTTCTATAGCCTTATAAGACTGGTAATTTGGTAGATTGAATAAAAACGTGTTCCTTACTGTTGCCAGGTCATAAAGTCTGTGCTGTTGATGTGCCTGAAGAACCCACTAGTTGTCATGGAGACCATTGTCAGCAGTTGTGTGCAAAATGAGCGGCAGGCAAGAAGCACTGCAGCGGTATGTAACTACTTTTTGGTTAATTCCCTTCCCATCCATGGTGCAGTATGTTACTAACATTTTGTTGGTTCCATTCCCATCCATGGTGCGGTATGTAACTACTATTGTGTTGGTTCCCTTCCCATCCATGGGGCTGTATGTAACTCCCATTTTGTTGGTTCCCTGTCCAGCACTGCAGGGGTATGTAACTACTATTGTGTTGGTTCCCTTCCCATCCATGGTGCTGTATGTAACTCCCATTGGGTTGGTTCCCTATCCAGCACTGCAGCGGTATGTAACTCCCATTTTGTTGGTTCCCTTTCCAGCACTTCAGTGGCGTGTAACATCCATTTTGTTGATTCCCTGTCCAGCACTGCATTGGTATGTAACTACTATTTGGTTGGTTCCCTTCCAATCCATGGTGTGGTATGAAACTCCCATTTTGTTGGTTCCCTTTCCAGCACTGCAGCCCTATGTAACTCCAATTTTGTTGGTTCCCTGTCCAGCACTGCAGCAGTATGTAACTCCCATTTTGTTGATTTCCTATCTAGCACTGCATCGGTATGTAACTCCAATTTTGTTGGTGACCTGTCCAACCACATAACATGTATAGATATTGGTCATGAAATTATTTCTTTGGCCAATGCCCACCCTACCTCTAAAATTTGTCTATTATAAATATTTAAACTTTGTATCATTAAATCAGCTTCCCAAGGAAAAGAGTGATAAGGTAAATATATAACAATGATATTACTAAAATACTGATGAAAACAGCTACAAATCAATATTGAAGATGGCAGTTCATATTGGTTTGCAAACCCTTGTCTAAGTTGCTGATTTTGTTATGTGATCAAGAGCGCTCGAGCTTGATTCCCAATTTGTTTTGCATGGTCACCTATCTTGTTTTAATTTATATATGTTCATCTTTAAGTCAAAATATCTTAACATTACTACTACAGTAATGCACTTCAAAGTTATGCATTTATGGACAGTATACAAGGTTACACAAAGAAAACATACATTTTTCTATCAAAGCCTAAACATAGTCTAATGTGCTGTCTTGGAGAAGCTGTTGTTAAATAGTATTTTCCTGTTTTCCAAAACATTGCATCCTACAGGCCTGATAATTTTCCGGCCTGGGACGGATTTCCGGTGTTTAAATTTGCTCAGAACCGATTTTGAGATTCACGCAAATCCGTTGAGAAAATTTTGGAGGAGGGGGGGGGGGGAGGAGGGGGGGGGGAGGAGGGGGGGGGCGAGCTACCTTTTTACGACAAGGGTTCTCGGAGATACCTTGGAGAATCTGGACCGGTAGCCTGTAAATATACCGCACCGATCAATGGCCGATAAACGCTTATGACGTCATGTTAGTTTTTCAGGCTTTCAAGTAACTCGGATACATGAAGAAAATTTTACGGAAAATTTTGAATTTTGGCGAACTAAAACGAGCAGCAGCAAATTGTATCTTCAATCGCATTATTTCTTCAGGTAAGTTTGTTTAAATTAATATTATCTATGTAGCAGGAAGAGTTTTGTTTCTGTCTTAGACAGAAACAAGCATCCATGACGAATATGCCTACATTATTAAGAAATGACATGTCACGATCATTTAAAGTTTCATGATTGACTCGTGAAAGTTTGAATTGATAATGCTATTTTATTTTTGAGAGCGTGTAATATTTGAAGAAATATAATATCAAGGCATGAATGTCATGGCTGCAGTCCCATCCTCTTCCCTTTCTCTGCCTTTTCCCTGCTTTGCTGGCCATGCACTTTGATGCTGATTGGGACTGGTCCTATTAAAACCATTTGTCCAGAAATTATGAGCCCAACAGCATCAAGTGTCACCGATAAAAACACAGATTAGAAGGGGAAGTCATGCCCAATTTTTCAATTTAATGGAAACTTTTTTTTAATTTGTAATTGATCCGTGATTTTTTTTGCATCTGCTTAGCATATAGTTGCCACTGTCTGTGTATGCTCTGTAATATATGTTTACACCTCTTATTTACTTACAAGAATTTTTTTTTTTTTTTTTATTCAATATCATACATACAATGTAAACATGTATATGATCATACAACATAGTGATTGTACAAAGCAATAAAGTTCAGACATGTTATACAAGATATGCTAATATAATATATATTTTTTTAGAGAGAAAAGAAAAGAACAACAGAGGAATAGTTATGAAAAATGATAAGTTGTGTAAAGGCGGAAGAAAGCATACTGGGCTTGTGTGTTTTGTTGTATATTCACAATGGTCTTGTCAGATTGAAAAAAAAAAGTAATAATAAAAAAAATAAAAATAAAAAAAATAAAAAAAATAAACAAAACTATTTTAGAGAGATAAGCTAGCATTAGAGTGAAATGTATATAAGTGGATAAAACATTATGAGAATTTAATCCGATTCCATTTTTGTTCAAAGATTTGTAATGTGTCATTTCTGAGGGCTATTTCTTTCTCAATCTGGATTTTTAGTTTAAGACTATGGACAAAACAATTAAAATTTGGTACTTGTTTTTTGTACTTCATGTTTAAGATAAAATATTTCATCAATATAACCATAAAATTCACAATATTATTACAGTCTATTGATTTCAATGAGTTAATTCCGAAACTTACATTTAAGAAAGATAGTTTAACGTTTAGTTGATGTTGTTCAAGAAAAGATATTAATTGATTCCAAATAGGCTGGATGTGTTTGCACTCCCAGAAAAGATGTTCTATAGTTTCAATGTTTTCACTGCAGAAGTCACACAGATTTGAGTTAGATAATTTGCATTTAAAGAGATATTTATTTGTAGCTATAATTCCATGGATGTATTTATATTGAAAATTTCTCAGTGTGCTTTCAATAGTTGCTTTATATGGCATGGTAAATATGTGTTTCCAATTAAGTTCATTTTCTCCAAAAAGGACTTGCCATTTATTTTGGATTTTGGAGTTTTCTGTAGGGTTTTTAATTTGTAGTGTGTAAAATATTTTATTTGTTTTGTTTTTTCTTCCAAGTATGTTTTCTACAAATGTTGTTTGAGTACATGGTGTATTATTTGTATTGATTTCAGATTTAATATGTATGGGTATGCTTTTGATTAGTGTGTAGTATTTCAGAAAATTATTTGAAGGTATTCCGTATATGTAGCATATATTATCAAAAGAGTAGAAATCCTTAATTCTGTAGTCATATAATTGGTCGACATATTTTATGCTTCGTTCAAACCAATCTTTATAGAAAAACGTCTTATTGTTTGAAGTTATGTCTTTATTGTTCCATAAAATAGTTTTACTGCTGTTTTGGGTTTCTAGATTATGAGTGACATCACTCCATGCTGATAGAACATCAGACAGAAATATGTTTTCGTTTGCAATTTCATGTAGGATAGTATTGTTGATGTTACATTCAAAGAGTAAAGAGTCACCATATTTTTTTAGGATTTTCTGGTAGAATAGTTTCCATGTACTCGTATTGGTATTATCTAGGTATCTTTTAACCCAGCTGCATTTGATTGCATTCAAGAATGAGTCAATGTTCGTTAATTGGATACCTCCATTTTCTACAGATTGAATTAACTGAGTTCGTTTTATTTTGTCAGGCTTACCGTCCCATATGAAATTAAATATTGCTGATTTTATATCGTTTATAACATCATTTGGTGGATTTGGGAGGACTGTTAATACATAAATTAGTTTAGGAAGTGCAAACGTTTTCAATACTGTGTTTTTTCCGATTAGTGTAAGTTTACGGTGATGCCATGATTTTAAGCAGTTTTTAAAATTCTGTAATTTAGGTAGTATGTTTTTAAGAACTGTATCCTTTTCATTATTTGTGAAAGTAATTCCTAACGTTGTGGCTTCATCGGATGTCCAATGAAATTTCATTTCTTTTTTATATTGAACATTACTTTGTTTTAATTTACCTACTCGTAGCACAGTACATTTACTTTTGTTTAGTTTAAGACCCGATGTCATTCCGTAAAGGGTTAGCGATTCTATTAGGTTATGGAAAGAATCGTAATTGTCGTTTAAAAAATAAGTTGCATCGTCAGCAAATAGGGACTGTTTGATTTTTTCGTCAGGTTCTAGTGATATGCCTTTTATGTGTTTATTTGATTGGATGTGATGTGATAGGTACTCGATGCAAATAATAAATAGCGATGATGAGAGTGGACATCCTTGTCGAACCCCTCGTTCGATGTTGAAACTTTTTGAAAAGAAGCCATTGTTTATGATTAAACTGTTAATATCAGTATAGAATAGTTTGACCCATTGAATGAGACTTTCACCAAAGTTCATATTTTCTAAGCAAGAGAACATAAATGAATGATCAAGCGAATCGAATGCCTTTTCGAAGTCTGCAAAGAATATTAGACCAGGATCATTTGAATTGTTGAAATAGTTGATGCATTCTTGGATAAGACGAACGTTTTCACCAATGTAACGTCCTTTTATGAAACCAGATTGAGATTTTGAAATGATTGATGGTAATATTTTTTTTATTCTGTTTGCTATACTTTTAGTTGCAATTTTATAATCATTGTTTAGTAAACTAATTGGGCGCCAGTTCGATAAGGATTCTAAGTTTTTTCCAGGTTTTGGAATGAGTGATATTATACCTTGTTTTTGAAGCGTAGTTAGGTTTTCATTATTATATGAATAGTTTAGTGATTTAATTAAATGTGTTTTGATATCATTCCAAAATATTTTATAAAACTCAATGGTGATGCCATCAGATCCTGGACTTTTGTTATTTTGCATTTCTTTTAGTGCTAATCCACATTCATATTCATTTAGTAATCCGTCACACAATAGTTTTTCTTCTTGATTTAAAGCGTGATGTGTATTTTTAAAAAGAGTGTTATTTTCAACATTTTTTCGTTTATAGAGGGTTTCGAAAAATAAACGTTGTTCTTCTAGTATTTGAGTTCTGTTTGTTATATCTTTGCCATTGACTACTAATTTGTGTACAGTTTTTTGTTCGCTTCTACGTTTTTCAATGTTTGCGAAGTATTTTGTATTTTTTTCATTGTGTTCAACATGCTGTGCACGCGCTCTTAGTATTATTCCATTGAGATGTGTATGATAAATTTCATCTAATATTTGTTTTTTTAACGTTATTTCATTTTCAATGTCGGTGGTATCATTTGTGTTCGTTTGATGCAATTGTTTTTCAAGGGTTTCAATGGTTTTGATGGTTTCAGTTTCAAGTTTGTGTGTTTCTTTTTGTTTAAATGATGTGTATCTAATTGTTGTGTTGCGTATATTTCCTTTAATTACTTCCCATAAGGTATTTGGGTTTGCATCTTTATTATTTTGAACTGTATTTAATATTTCCTGTTTTATTTGTGTTTGATATTGTGTATCTAATAAGATGTTGTTGTTAATTTTAAAGTATCCTGGGCCTCTTTCAGGTTGTATATTATGTAGTTTAAGTTCAACTAGAGAGTGGTCAGTCATAAATCCTGGTTTTATGTTACATGTGTCAATAATGTTGCAAAGAGACTCAGATATTAAAAAATAGTCTAATCTACAAAATATTGTTGGTTTTGTGTTTGAGTGCCAGGTGAATTTTCTTTCGTTTGGTTATATTGTACGCCAGATGTCTATCATATTGTAGTTTTCAATTATGTTATTTAAAATGTTTCTATTTTTAGGATGAGTATAAAGGTTGCCTTTCTTTTTATCTAATAATGGGTTAAGAACAGTATTGAAATCACCACCGACTATGATGTTTTTATCTTGATTATTATTTATAAAGGATTGTAGTGTTTCGTAAAAAGTGGAATCATCTATGTTAGGGCCGTAAACGTTGATTAATGTTAATTGTGTTTCGTGTATTTTGATATCTATACTCGCTTGTCTGCCAATTATTATTTCGTTAAAATTATCGACTGTGATCCCAATATTATTTTTTATCAAAAAGGCCACGCCTTGTTTATTAGAATGTTGACCACTAAGATAGATGTCTCCGTCCCATTCATCTTTTAAGGTTTGTCTTAAAGTATGTGTCAAGTGACTTTCTTGTAATAGGATTATACTATATTTTTTTTCGTCTAACCATTTGAAGATTTTTATGCGTTTGTCTTTATTATTTAGCCCTTTTACATTTAAAGTACATATCTTAATCATTTAAAGAAGTGGAGGGTGATGTAAATGATAATTTGTGTATGCTTGTCCAGTTGGTCACTATTTTAAAAAATGCCCAGTTGGTTTCTAGTATAAGACATAAGACATCATTACATACAAACGAAAAAAGAAAACAAAAAATATGGATACAAACAGCTGAATAGTCCATAAAAAAAAAGAAGCAAACAGAAATAATCACAAAAATGAGAAGAAAACAACAATAAACGATTTGTCTCCAATAGAGACCTACATAAGCGCACTTCCGTACACTGGAAATGCACAAATTATTTGAAATAGTGATCTGAGTATAAAATTATATATATAACACCGTAGATTTATGGTAACTTATAATTATAATAATATACCAATACAAAAACTACTAAATTGTGTGTGGATGGTGGTTCGGTGCGTGTGTGTGTGTGTGTTTGTGTGTGTGTGTGCGCGCGTGTTGCCGCGTGTGTTATGCGCCTGTGTTGTGTATGTTCGTTGAAAGGAGTGTGCGCGCCGGTTCAGTTATGTGTGTGAATGCGCGCGTGTGTGTGTTTGCGCGTGTGTGTGCGTGTTTGTGTATGGTTTGTATGTGCGCGGCTGCGTGTGTGCGTGCACGTATTCGTGTGTGCGTGCTCGTGTGTGTGTGTGTGTGCGGGCACGAGCGCGCGCGTATATGTATGTGTGCGTGTGCTGGTTGTGTAAAACGCGTGTGTGCGGGTGCGCGTGTGTATGTGTGTGTTTGTCTGCGGTTGAGTGCGCGCGTATGTTCATGTGTGTTTGTGAGCGTGTATGTGAGTGTATGTGTGTATACATGCATGTGTTCTGTCTTATTGTTTTGCACTGTGTGTACCTGTATCTCGTAAAAAAAACGTTGTAATAATTGATAACCTTAGGTTACAATAATGACTATAACATGACTATTACAATGACAAAATATGCATTCTTATACAAACATTTTGTGCTATTATTTGTCAAGAGGTTCACGACAGTTAAAAAGAACCTATGCACCTACTGTATTTGAAAATCATCTATTGATTATATATGTATATCTTCATTTATTGTTAAACACAATTAATGCAATCAGTACACGTTTTAATAAACTGTTGTCAACAAAACGTTTAACAAATATCAACATTACACGATATGTGATAAGATCAAAGACATATACACGAAAACATTCGTATGTCCGTCGCATTGTCGATCTGAAATATACGAAAAACGAAACCTACTTAGATCGACTGACGGACATTCCCACGTTTTTGTTTGATAAGCAAACGTTTTATAAGCATTTTGTACTTATAAAATGTAACTCCAGTATTTTCATTTTTACTGTATCTGGCCTACAGTTAATCTAGTTCCGAAAACAAAATGAACTAGAGATACCACCAGATGTGTTTTTACTCATATAACAAAATTATGAGCGTCTTACTCTCAATAAATATTTTAATTTTTATTAACAAAAATGATTACAAAAATGTGTTGCCCTGTTTGGAAAGAGGTTAATTGACAACATAAAGATGTGGAGTTGTAGAGCAAATACAATATACTGAAAATTACACAAATTATATAAAACACATATTTTCTGTATTTTATATAACACATATATTCTACGCACCGCATGCTATGTACATAAATATAGGAATAGATACATATCCTCCTGACACAGCTCACGAGCGACATAAAAAAGCGCTTTTCCATACACTGGAAATACACAAAATAAAAAGTTTATATATAGCTCCGTAGATTGTATGTAACTTATAATAGTAGTAATGTAACAGTAAGAACTACAGAATTGTGTGGGGTGGTTCGGCGCGCGCATGTTGCGCGAGTATGTAGTGTGCGTGTGTTGTGCATGTACGTGTAAGGGTGTGTGTGCGCGGGTTCGTGCATGTGTGTGTATGCGCATGTGTGTGAATGTATGTGCGTGTGTGTGCGCGTGTGTGTATGTGTGCGTGTGTACGTGCGTGCGTGTGCGCGAGCGTGCATGCGTGTGTGTGCGTGTTCGTATGCGTGTGTGTGCGTGCGCGTGTGTTTGTGTGTCTGCAGTTGAGTGCGATTTTCTGTAACACCTATTCTAAGCAACGCCCGCTACATATATAAATATAGATATAGGTTAATATCTTTAAATATGCCACAGTTCATGCAAACATAAATACAAGTAAACAATGCAGACAATAATTATGTATATGATAAGAGAAAGTTAATTTTTTATAGATATAGATGAATACCATTATATCTTTTCAATGAGCTCGGTCAATGAACTCGGTCAGTGAATTCGGTCTATGGACAACAATGAACATAAACAACACAACACTGAGCTGGGACAAATGACAACACTGTCGCACAGTATTCTAAAGAAAACTATTTAAGCCACACATTTGTTCAGGACACTATAATTTCTCGATTGAACATTCAATAAATTTACACAAAAACTGGTATGGAAATCTCTATACAAACACATTTTCCTAGAAACTGATATTTTAGTCAATAAGAATACAGTGAATGAAGAATGTCATTCAATATTTAAACAGAACAGGCATTTAAAAACAACAACAAAAAACGGTTATGAATCAATGAAAAATGATATTTAAGTCAATAAGAATACAGTGAATGAAGAATGTCATTCAATATTTAAACAAAATACGCATTTAAAAACAACAATAAAAAACCGATTATGAATCAATGAAAACCTTGCAGTAACGGACCAAATGTTGGATACCGTTTGAATGATGCAAAAAGCACATTTTTTTTTAAACCAGAAAAAGGCAAAATGTCAGAATTTCTTAACACTAAATGGAAATTACTTCCTGGTCGCAAAGTTATATTGCAAATCCGAATTAGGATACAGATGTAGATATACTGGCCATAGAGGTATATTAAACAATGTAAAATATACTTCAACAAGTACATTTTATTTGAAATATTCTGTATATACATCGATTTTAGCGATCTAGAGGGAACTTGTTTTGTTTGGTTTGTTTACCTGACGAGTACTATGCCGTCCCGAACGAACGACAACTCTTGGTCAGTGTGAAAAGGTTACAACATACCAATATATACAAAAAAAACTTTCACATTGAAAAATGATGCTATATTGTGTATTACACACAGAATTATGAATAACTGTTGATACTTGATTATGCATGAAGTTTTTGTATATTCTCGTGGTGGTTCCGTATGTTGTTATGCGTGTTTTACATAATGCGTGTCCTAATTGACGCTTTTGCGCGCATGTGCGCAAAGGCGGCTGTTAAGTGTGCGCGTGTGAGAGTGAGTTTGCGTGTAAGTGTGAGTGTGCGACTGCGTGCGCGTACGTACGTAAGTGCGTGTGTTTGTGTACGTGCGTGCGTGTCTGGGAGTTCATGCGTGCGGTTGTCCGTGAGTCTGTGTGTATGTGTTTACAAGAATTTTAGTGGATATTTTATTCTTCTATAAATGTCTAGAAACAAATTTGTATTTATTTGAAACTTTATTTTAAAGAAATTAGTGGATATTTTATTTCTTAAAAAAATATCTGACTTTTAAGCAGACAATTCTAAACTTTTTAAATTACCACATCTGATGTTATAATATCATTCATAATAGTTTTATGTATATTTGCCTTATTAAAAGCATCGGGCCAATCAGCAGTGAAGTATTTTGCCAGAGCAGATGTACTGTATAGTCCAGTCCAGGCTAAAATGGTGCAGAACATTACAAACGCCAGTGGAGAATACCGTCACATTATTCAGAGGAAGAAACAGGAGAAAGACCAGGTCAGCAAAGAACTGACCATTAACACACAAAATCCACCCTCCAAAAGAACAGCCATGGATATGATCAGCCACCTAGCTAAAAGACAGAGGCAAGACCATGTTGAAAAACTTGACAGTGTACAGACTGGTGGGAACAAGGAATGAACATCAGAAAAAGCCATTTGATATAAACAAATAGAAAAATTAAGTAATCTAACTCATTTTTCAAAGGCATCATATGATTTCAAGATTCAATTAGTTTACCATTGGTTTGAGATTGATGCCATCAATGTATAAAGTGTACATCACCTTAGTTAGTTAGTTACAAGTTTATCAAGTGTTTGAACAATTGTTAAATATTGAAATAATTAGATGTTCCTTTATTCTTTATCTAGTCATTTATTGATAACGCAAGTGTTGGAAGTGTTCAGCCTCTGGACTAGTCATTCATTTAATTAGATCAATGTGCTATCGATGTTGTTATCTTGTGTACATAACCTAAGGACAAAATGTATGTTACAAGTTTATCAATTGTTTTAACTGTTGTTGTTTTGTATTGAAATACTCAAATGTTCCTTGTCTTCTTGTTAACAACTGAAAGTCATTTCTTGATATCACAAGCGTTCATCTCTTTTGACTAGTGTTGCTTTGAATTACAACTATGTGCAATCAATGAATGCAGTGTACATAACCCTTGTACATTTCAAAAAAAGTCAATGGGTTTAACTATTTCGTTTTGTTTTGAAAGAGCATTCATAGTCATATATTGAAATAATGAGCCTTCAGCTCTTTTAACTAGTCATGCATTGAATTGCACTCATTATGTAGCTCTGCTTCAACTCTTAACTAGGTAGTCAAATTATAAGTAAACATTGTGCAGCTATATTTCAACAAATGAAACTGTTTTAACTAGACATATATTGAATTATATGTGTCATTGTGTATCTAAACTTGTTATGCTGTTGGTTTGAAATATACTTGAATAACTTGACAATGTGTTACTTGTATGACTTAATTATGATAGTTTAGTTTTTTTGGGTGCAAGGAACATGAATGTTTATAAAATTTAGATTAAGTACATTGTCTTAAAACAAATCATTTTTTGATCAGAAGTAAATGATTTCTGTTTATTTTAATGAGAGAATGATACTGAATTTATTTTTATCAGAAACAGAGCCCCCAACACCCAAAAGCAGTTATGTGCCAGAGATGTAAGATATGTGTCAGACAGCATTGATTTTCAGTATAAAATAGATTAATCATTCAGAGTCTAAAGGCTTTCTGAGAGCCTGACAAATAGGTTTTAGAATGCTAAAAAATCATTTTCGTCCGGGGGGCTTCGCCCCCCTTGCCCCCCTACCAGGGCGTTGCCCCTGGACCCCCTTGGGGACCTATGCGGCCCCCAAACCCCCAGCCAAAGTTTTTCAGGCCTGGCCTTCAGCCCTTAATATCAGGCCTGATCCTATTTTTATGATTTTTTTTCTTTCTTAAGATAGACTAAAGCCTTGCGGAAGACATTATTGTGTTACAAACTTCACTTTTGTCTGTGTGTAAATGTAAAATGGTAGAACTTTACATTGTTTCCAGGTTCTTGGATACTTAAAGCAGACGTGCTCACTAACCAGTCCAGACTGGCCTGAAAGGCAGCTCCTCACACATGTCCTGTCCTCATGGCTGACATCAGAGCAACTGTCAGACAAGCAGACCAAGTGTTTCCTCATATTTCTTAGAGAAATGCTTCAGGTATGCATAGGTTATTTTTGTATTTTGTATTGATAAAAAATGTATGCATTTGTTCGTTTATAAAAAATGTAAATTAATTAGTGCATAACACAGGGAATTCAAGTAGCTTTATTTTATCTTTAATAAAATAATTCACTTACATTAAAACGCAAAAAAACACTTCGATTTAGTCCCCCTACCAGTGAAACCAGAGGAGGTGTAAGGTTCACCCTTGGTCTGTCTGTCCACATGTTTTTCTGTCTGTTTCTCAGAATTGTAATCCTGCAATAAATCACTTATGCTAAGTTTATTTGTGTAGATAGACAAATACTAATGGGGAATGTGTAGTTTGTTTCATTTTGTTCGGTCAGACAAAAATTGTGGTTGCTATGATCTTAGAAATAAGTGAACACTGAAAAAAGTGATGGATCCTGCAATGAATAAACAAGTACTTGAGATTAGTTGATACAACTTGGCATGTCATTTGAGGAATATGACATTCAGGACTCTCACATCACCTTAACCCTTTCAGTGCGGGAACCGAATTTTAAAGGCCTTTGCAAACAGTTTGGATCCAGATGAGACGCCACAGAACGTGGCGTCTCATCAGTATCCAAACTGTTTGCTATTCTGATAGTATTCTTTCAAAAAAATCGAAGAAAATGCTAATTTTAGAAATTCAGCAGACAACATTTTAGCAGAAGACAAATTTCCCAGCATGCAAAGGGCTAAGTTTATTCACATGGGCTGATAAATAAATACTGACATGGCTTTGATCAGGGGCATCTATGTTTATTTAAGACAACATCTTGTTCATTTCTATAACTTTAATTGGGATAATTGCTACCTAGCACAACATGCATCTCCGGGGAATATTTGTCACTACCGTAACCATTCTCTGGTGTAGGTTAATATTGTCTTTGCTGAAAATAGTTTGAAACAAAGCTGTCCCTTCTGATTTTTAAAACTCTTTTTATTCTTTTGTTTTAGGTGGAGAATGTAATTGATGTAGAAGGCTTCCTTCAGTTTGTTATTTTGCCTCGTCTCAGTACAGACCATCTTCAAACCACTGCACCCACAAAGGTTGCCATGACATTAAAAATGTCCTTGACATTATTTCTTGCCATTCTGCAGTCCAAATGTATGGCAGGTTTTGATTGGTTGAACTCTGTTGCTGAACCAATTGTTTTGCTCGTTACATTGGCTGGCTTGCTGAATGAGTGCTTAGTCCTATGGACCCACAATCCATCTCTGGAAAGTGACCACACTGACCTTGACACAGAAAATGTTGAAACAGAAATGACTCTTTCAAAATTGGCAGTAAAGGAATTGACCATAGCGTGTTTGAAGCAACTGCAAACTTCTTGGAAAGGGATGGACGATGATATTTTCATGAATGGTAACGTCAATGAATTAAAACAAACTAGCCATATTTACTGGTAATGTTGTTGTTAGCTCACCTCATTGCTCAGGTGAGCTTTTGTGACGGGTCTTTGTCCGTCGTCCATCCATCCATCCGTACGTCCACATTTGTTCGTAAACACTCTAGAGGCCACATTTATTGTCCGATCTTCATGAAACTTAGTCAGAAGATTTGTCTCAATAATATCTCGATCGAGTTCGAAACTGGGTCATGCTGGGTTAAAAACTAGGTCACTAGGTTAAAAAAAAAGAAAAACCTTGTAAACACTGTAGAAGTCACATTTCATGCCCAGATCGGTGAATAAACATGGCCGCCAGTGGGGGGGGCATTTTTCTCTTATAAGTGAAAACATGTGAAGTCACATTTTTGGCCCAATTTTCATGAAATTTGGTCAAAATGTTTGCCTTAATGTTATGTTGGCTGAGTTCAAAAGTGGTTCCGGTGCGTTGAAAAACATGGCCACCAGTAGGCGGTGCAGTTTTCCTTATTTGGCTATAGAGAAACCTTTAAAACACTCTAGAAGTAAAAAATTTTGCCCAATCATCATGAAAAAATGGTCAAAACATTGGTTTTATTGATATCTCAGACGAGATTGAAAATGGTCCAGATCGGTGAAAAAACATGGCCGCCAGTGGGCGGGGCATTTTTCTCTATATGTATATAGTGAAAACATGTGAACACTCTAGAAGTCACATTTTTGGCCCAATTTTCATGAAATTCGGTCAGAACATTTGTTTCCTTGATACAAAAGTTGAGTTTGAAAATGGTCCCGATCAGTCAAAAAACATGGCCGCAAGGGGGGTGGGGCAGTGTTCCTTATGTTGCTAGAGAGAAACCTTGTGATCGAACACTGTAGAAGTCACATTTTTTGCCTAATCATCTTGAAACTTAGTCAATATATTGGTTTTATTGATTTCTCAGACAATTTGAAAAATGGCTCAGATCGGTAAAACACTTTAGCTCACCTGAATGCTCAGGTGAGGTTTTAGGATTGGTCCTTGTCCGCTGTCCGTCCGTCCACATTTGGCTTGTAAACACTCTAGCATTCACATTTCTCAAGCATTCTTTATCAAAGTTGCTGAAAGATCTCAGTCAAGTTGGATAATTAGCAAAATCACATAATAAATGCCATAATTATTGACCTTAGATTGTCCAAATTTTCACTATATTATACAAAATCCTTGTAAACACTCTAGAGGTTACAATTTTGTTTCAGATTTTATGAATCTTGGTCATATTTATTTTTGTAAGCAAAGTTTGATGTTTGGTTAGGGGGGTACTTTCTAGCACATATATAAAATTATAATTGTGGCAGTATCACCAAAGCTCTTTGAAATCTATTTGATGCGAAACTGATAGCATTTAATTGGAAAAAAACAACTTGCAAAAACACAAAACTTGTACACATTCTTGGTTAACACTGTTCCTATTTTACCAACATTTCTCTGACTGACAGATGCATGTGGAAGCTGGCTAATTGATGCCCTGCACAATCACCATTGGACGGTGCAGGTCCTGCTAGCTGAGGTGTTGGAAACTGTTGGCTTAAGTAAGGTAATATACCAGGAAATCTCCTTGCAAAGTTGACATTATTCAATTATAGGTATCAAGGTATCCCATTTCTTAATACAATATCTAAATACTGATTGTATCTCGATATTATTGAACAATATCATGCTTAGATAACCAAGAAAAAACCTTTGTTTACTGTTGCCCCTCTTAGACTGTGTATTTTGGGACAATATGTTATGAATAGTATTCAGTGATTCAAGGATGTCTGCTACAGGCATAAAAACAAGGTGGAAGTGAGTTTCTGAATAAGCTGTACAAATAATTGAGATGACAAAGACAACTGCTATCTTCTTGTCAGTCAACATTATGTACATTACATATACTTCTTTTTATGCTCCCCGAAAAAATTTCGGCGGAGCATATAGTTGCCAGTTTGTCCTTCCTTCCTTACTTACTTACTTCCTTACTTCCGTCACACTTTTGCTACCGTTTCTCATAGCGCCTTCAATACTTAACCAATCGCTTTCATATTTGGCATGAAGTTACCTTGCATGGACCTCTACCTTTTGATGAGGTTTGAGGTCACTGGGGTCAAGATCACCGATGCTAATAATAGACTCCCTTCCGTCACACTTTTGCTACCGTTTCTCATAGGGTCTTCAATACTTAACCAATCGCTTTTATATTTGGCATGTAGGTACCTTGCATGGACCTCTACGTTTTGATGAGGTTTGAGGTCACTGGGGTCAAGGTCAAGGTCACCATTGCTAATAATAGACTTCCTTCCGTCACATTTTTGCTTCCGTTTCTCATAGCGCCTTTAATACTTAACCAATCGCTTTCATATTTGGCATGAAGTTACCTTGCATGGACCTCTACCTTTTGAATAGGTTTGAGGTCACTGGGGTCAAGGTCACCGATGCTAATAATAGACTTCCTTCCGTCACACTTTTGCTACCGTTTCTCATATTGCCTTCAATACTTTACCAATTGCTTTCATACTTGAGATGTAGGTACCTTGCATGGACCTCTACCTTTTGATGAGGTTTGAGCTAACAGGGGTCAAGGTCAAGGTCACTGATGCTAATGATAGACTTCCTTCCGTCACACTTTTGCTACCGTTTCTCATAGCGCCATCAATACTTTACCAATCGCTTTCATATTTGGCATGTAGGTACCTTGCATGGACCTCTACCTTTTGATGAGGTTTGAGGTCACAGGGGTCAAGGTCACGGAGGCTAATAATAGACTTCCTTCCGTCACACTTTTGCTACCGTTTCTCATAGCGCCTTCAATACTTTACCAATCGCTGTCATATTTGGCATGTAGGTACCTTGCATGGACCTCTACCTTTTGATGAGGTTTGAGGTCACTGGGTCAAGGTTACCATGGCTAATAATAGATTTTTTAGGTGTTTATTAACACATACATTGACAAAGCGCATCATCGGGGAGCATCCATCAGTTTCACTGATATTCTTGTGTGCACATATTGTAGTATACTACAAAATGGAGTTTTTAAAATAAATTAAGATGCCCGAAAAACTGGATCACTTGGCTTGATCAACAATATTGTTATGTTGGGGACATTGGCATATTATGTCGCATTTCTCTGTTAATTTTTCATTAAACAACAAATGGGGGAAACATGCTACTTTGATTGACTGACTGTGAAATATTGCTGTTTTTGCATTTCAAAACTAGTATATTATGATGATCACTGACCTAAATGTACACAAAGAGAAAGAAATGTAAATACAGCAAGACATGAATAAATTAAAGAAGCACGTCCTAAGAAGAGCATATTAAATTACAGTTCTTCATTTCAGTTGCACAATAGTATTCAAGAATTATTATAAAATTTGCAACATCGTTCTTAATGGGCCGGTAAAAAACGCTTCATTATTTTGATGTTTAGCTATCTACTTCACTGTCTTTGGTCCATGTGCTTTAATTTCTATGCATGCATGTCGATCAAATCATTATTTATTTTAAAGAAATATTAATAAAAATAATTTTTTGAATTTATGGTTTTTAAGATTAACCATATTTTCAGTTTGCTGAGCAATGGAAGATGACACTGGTTAATTCCCAATTGTCCCTGTTGGACTGCTGCCAAATGGCTGCCATGAGCAACACATTCTCTGATGCCTTGCCAGTTCCAAGACAGATGGACTATGAGACCTGGCTGGAAACATTAGTACTGGTAGGACAGAGTGGTTTTTCATCATTTTGTGGTTCCAAAATTCAGCCTTATTTCTCAAGTGAAAGTGTTGTTTTTATGCCCCCGGATCGAATGATCGGGGGTATATTGTTTTTGGCCTGTCTGTCTGTCTGTAATTGTATGTGTCACAAAAACTTTAACCTTGGTCATAACTTTTGCAATATTGACGATAGCAACTTGATATTTGGCATTCATGTGTATCTCATGGAGCTGCACATTTTGAGTGGTGAAAGGTCAAGGTCATCCTTCAAGGTCAAAGGTAAAAATTTTAAATATTTAATATGGTAAAGTTTTGCAATAACTTTTGAAATATTGAACATAGCAACTTGATATTTGGCATGCATGTGTATCTCATGGAGCTGCACATTTTTAGTGGTGAAAGTTCAAGGTTAAGGTCATCCTTCAAGGTCAAAGATCAAAACAAAATTCAAAGCGGCACATAAGGGACATTGTGTTTCTGACAAACACATCTCTTGTTTTGAACCAGGTTTTCTGAATGAAAAAAAATGGTTATTAGTGAATGTCGGCGGGCTGATTTGCTGGTGGGCGGGCAGGGGCAGGTGAAACTAGCTTGTTCGGGCCATAACTATGTCGTTCATTGTGAGATTTTAAAATCATTTGGCCCATTTGTTCACCATCATTGGAAAGTGTGTTGTGCGAAAGAATTACGTCGATATCTCCAAGGTCAAGGTCACACTTGAGTTCAAAGGTCAAAAATGGCCAAAATGAGCTTGTCCGCTCCATAACTATTTTGTTCATGGCGAGATTTTAAAATCATTTGGCACATTTGTTCACCATCATTGGACGGTATGTTGGGCAAAAGAATTACGTTGATATCTCCAAGGTCAAGGTCACACTTTGAGTTGAAGACCTGGCTTTGTGACAATTTTGTCCCTTGTCTTACTGTGTTAAACCAACAATACCCATCAAAATCTTCATGTAGAAAATAATTTTTAAATCTTCCAAACGGTGTTAGAGACTTTGTTTGTACTACCTGTATATTACTTCCAAGAAACCCAATCAGATTAATTAATGACAAGTTATGTATATTTAAATGACATAGTATATGTTTAATTAAAAGACCTATTGTATGATAATGATTTTACTAAATCCTAAAAAAAATTAAATTAACGTCTAAAAATCTGTATCACAGCTTTATATGCACTATGATTTATGCAGTTTTGTGTTTTAATAACAGACATTTGAATGCATGAACAAATGATCGGACTTTGATGTTATTTTATTGGTACAGGGTGGACAAAAGCTTAATGTCATATTGCTCCTCTCTAGTTTGTTTTCAGGGAATTATTGGCCTTTGAATAATAATTTATTTCAACACAATTAACGCATAGATTGACAAAATGCATTATCATGTAGCATCCATTAGTTTCACTGATATTCTTGTTTTCATGTCCAATTATTCACGTGTTCCTGTTTATTTGCTTTTGAACACAACTGAAAAAAGGGTTCGGATATATTAGCCCTTTTCCTCTCAGATACCCAATGTGACCCGTTGAAATCTCTTAGGAAATCAATTTAAATTAAAGAACTTTCTTAATAGATTAAAGTAAAGGCTTCATTTCCAACACTAAGATACTGATGAGCATCAAACTTCATAAAATCTGAACAGCCTGTGAGTTACTCACAGGCTGTTCTTATGCTGTTTGCAAAAGCCATTTTCACTTTGCTTCTGATGGGGAAAGGGTGATGTAATGTTTGTGACAAAGCTCTCATTTCCAGTTGCTGCCACACCTGATGCCAAGCGAGGTTCAGAATGTCTTCCTGTACCTTAGTAAGCTGATGAATGATTCCGCCGAACTCTGCTGGAGTTACCGAACCTTGTCTACCAATGTCCTCCCTTCTCTGGACTTCCAAGGTTACTTCCGCTAAATGAAGAGACCAATCTTATCAAATTAAATCAAATGTCTTCTCTTGTTCAACTATATGAAATTTAAGGATCTATTGCATTGACATATAGGTGCCCTTTATTTACAAACCTCTTAATTCTTAACATTGCAGATGTCTCTAGCTACTAGTATTTCCCTTGTTTGTATTTACCCATTACAATTATCTAAATACATGTTTTGCTAAAATGGTAATTGATTTTTCATTTTGTAAGCAGAAAACACTTGTATTTGCATACAAATTTTATTCAAATTTTGTATGCTCCCCCAAATTTGCATATTATCAGCCGGTTCTGGTCGAATGATTTTGCACAGAGTTATGGCCCTTTGGAATTTTCCATTAACTGTACATATAGTGCAATTCTTGTCCCCCCAACTACTGCACGTTTCCTTTTATCTGAATATATAGTGCAATATTGTGACCAAAAAAACCTTTGGGAGCAGCACCCGTCTCCGATGGTTTCTTTTTACTTTTGTCTTAACTGTCATTTATGGGTAATCATCATTAGAGATTGATAAAATAAACAAACGTTACAAGTTCAAAACAATTGAATACATTATACCGGTATTGTTATAGTATTTGACAAAAATGGATTGCATATATACAATAAAATGGTTGACCCAAATTTAACAAACCCACATGACTGAGTGGCTAAGGTGATATCTTTTTAATCCAAAGTTTACGTTCAAGCAAAGGTGGGGTAAAAAAAAAAACATTCATAAATTGTATTCTTGTATTATACTGGAGCTATTAAGTACTGATTTTAACATTTATTGATTTAAAGCATTTAATGAAGGAACTCCAAATAGTGCTTAAATCTGTCCCTTTAAGATTTACCTTTGGAGTTTTGTTAAAAGAAATTACGATGTTTCGACTTCCTTTCTTGATTATATTATCCCTTTAAACATGCCACATGGGTTTCAGATGTAAGGTCAACACTTCTGATGTCACAATTGCTCAAGGACGTTTATGTCACCATGACCCTGACCTTGACAATTTCAAAGGTCAAACTAGCTCTGCTTCAGCATTCATTGCGAAGTTATGTGGCATTCATTCAGGTAATATATTGGTAATAAGGAAATTAATATCTATTTTGAACTGTTTAATCTTTGAAAAAACAATGAATATGAAATCTGGGGCATATAATATAAAAACACAAAAGATAATGCCCCAGAGGATTAACTTTTGCACATTCAAGTAGTAACGTCCTTGTTGTACAAATAAACAAGAAAAAAAATGAAGAAAAATCATTATTGTTCCTTGATATAATAAGATTATAAGCTATTTACAATTTAAATGTTTTATTACTATTTTCATTTTTTTTCTAAGGAACTACGCAATCTGTTATTTTACCTAGTAATTTCATAAACAAATCAGTGTGATATATGTCTCCCTACCTCAAAGATCAATGTCAAACTTATTAGGTCAAATGTACAATTGGGCCATTAAAACAGCTTATACAGACTGTGTCTTGTTCTGAGAAAACTGGGCTTAATTCATGTGCGTAAAGTGTTGTCCTAGATTACCCTGTGCAGTACGCACAGGCTAATCAGGGACGACACTTTCCGCCGAAACTTGATTTTCGGTAAGGAGGGTCTTCTTTGAAACTAAAAATACCATTAAAGCGGAAAGTGTCGTCCCTGATTAGCCTGTGCATACTGCACAGGTAATCTGGGACGACACTTTACGCACACGAATTAAGCCCAGTTTTCTCAAAACAAGACACATATTAAACATCATCATTTATCAGGCAATTTTTAAAACATGTACACAAAGTAATGGACTACAATAATTGTTCGCCATGTTGAGTAGGTGTGTCACTCCTTGGTAAGAGGTCAAGGTCACACTAAAGGCCAAAGGTCAAACATGTGCATGGTGCAGTTTCTTAGTGTTAATGAGTTGGACCTGTTGCCAACAGGCATCTAGTCTTGATTTAGTTATTAGTTTTCTTGTAATATACTTTAGCCATCTAACCTTCATATGGACGTGTTCTGTCCCACATTTCAGACTTGCTGTGATTCCTTAACAGAACCATGCGCTACACATTTGTTCTGCTTGAGTGAACTTTTCCACCACGCTTGTGAGTTGACCGTGACCCTTGACCCAGAGGTCAGAGATGCTGTGCTGGTGTTGATGATGCACATAGTTACTAGGTTCAAGGACGTTTCTATGGGCATTTCTAATGACGTTCACATGACAACAAACAAGAAATTGAAGATGGCAAGTAACTGTGACAAAATGTTGAATTCGAACAGATATGCATGTAGATATGGGAGACATTTGGAGCAAGGAATGTTACGTGTACTTGACGATTTGCCTGATGAATATGAAGAGAAACGTATGATGAAAAAGCAACTGCTTGTAGATGGATAAATGCTTCAAACACAAGTGTGTACTATGTAGTTGTGATTATGTCTTTAATTGATCATTAGTCCAGAACTTTGTTGAAAAACGCTTTCCAGCCAATTTGTTTTGATCTTATTAAACTTAAAAACTGTATGTATTGTCAAAATGAGCCATTTTATCCCCTGCAAACGGCAGAGGGTTAAAGAATTGGTGTTATCCATCCGTCTGTCAGTCTGTCACAAAAGATACCTCAACGAATATGCTTGTTAACATATTCACACTGATACTGTACTGTAATCCAATGAGAACACTTTCTGTCGTCTAGGACGAAGTGCTTTTATATGGTGTGTGTGCGAATTTTTTGTTGATTTTTTTCTTCTTATCTTCTTTGTTTACGCATCATGTTGGCTAGAGCTTCCAACATTCTTAATAATGTTAATAATTTTCACAAACACACAGTTATAGTATCATATATGATAAATAAATACTTAAATTGCATGTAGACACTTTTTCCTACTACTTGTATTTTATTATAGATTTGTAAATTAAATAAAAATACAATGGTCGGTGGAAAGTCATTCTAAATCATCCAACGTTGTATTGAATGCTGTCCATATAACTTTCCTAACCAACTGGAGTTCCTTTTCTATCACTTCCTCAGATGGAATCGTGAACACATTTTCCCGCGTCATCCAACTTGGCTTATCTCTATGGTAACCACCCTCGCTTTCGCGATGCAAACACCGAAGTCGGCCGAATGTTAGTGGAATGTCTAAAAAGAGCGCCACTCGGATGATTTCGTTGAAGAAATCGGTTTGTAGTCGTTTATACGATAGAAGGAAAACTGGCCCGTGGAAATCAAGCACCCAGCTTTCAATAAATCTTCTCCAACCCAAGACTGCACTTGGAATAAATTGTATCCAATCTGAAATAAATTATCAAATGTCCACTAGTTAAATGCATGCATATATAATTAATCTAGTATTTCATAGACACTAAACGAGCATTTTTTTCCGTTCATAATCATCAATAATAATAATAAGCTATATTTTATTTTATTTAAAATCCTGCCCAAATATGGTTTTGTACAAGTGAAATCTTAGGGCAAATTTTAGACAGTCCAACTGGCCTTGTGGATGTTAAAATTATTGTCAAATGTTTTCGTCAAGTCCTTGAATATTTAAAAACGATCACCAAAGTACAATGCATTCGTCTTTTCCAGTTTACATATGAGCGCTTTAGACCATCGTCGTCTTCTTGTCTTTTCATAGGCAGACTGTCTGAACTAATACCTTGCATAACACTCGGATAAACCGCGACTGCCCCGCATTTTTTATTAGATTGCTTTGCTCATGTCTGTCGGTCGGTCGGTCTGTCGGTCCGTCCACCAGGTGGTTGTCAGACGATATCTCAAGAACGCTTGGGCCTAGGATCATGAAACTTCATAGGTACATTGATCATGACTCGCAGATGACCCCTATTGATTTTGAGGTCACTAGGTCAAAGGTCACGGTGACCAGAAATAGTAAAATGGTTTTTGAATGATAACTCAAGAATGCATACGCCTAGGATCATGAAACTTCATGGGTAGATTGATCATGACTTGCAGATGACCCCTATTGATTTTGAGGTCACTAGGTCAAAGGTCACGGTGACCCGAAATAGTAAAATGGTTTCCGGATGATAACTCAAGAACGCATACGCCTAGGAGCATGAAACTTCATGGGTAGATTGATCATGACTCGCAGATGACCCCTATTGATTTTGAGGTCACTAGGTCAAAGGTCAAGGTCACGGTGACCCGAAATAGTAAAATGGTTTTCGGATGATAACTCAAGAACGCATACGCCTAGGATCATGAAACTTCATAGGTAGATTGATCACGACTTGCAGATGACCCCTATGGATTTTGAGGTCACAAGGTCAAGGTCACGGTGACCCGAAATAGTAAAATGATTTTCGGATGATAACTCAAGAATGCTTTTGTCTAGGATCATGACACTTCATAGGTACATTGATCGTGACTCGCAGATAACCCCTATTGATTTTCAGGTCACTAGGTCAAAAGTCAAGGTCACAGTGACTAAAATCGTATTCACACAATGGCTGCCACTACAACGGACAGCCCATATGGGGGGCATGCATGTTTTACAAACAGCCCTTGTTTGACTTTTGTTTTTCACTAATTTTGATGTCTTGTTATGATAGGTAAATACCAATGTGGCACAATAAAAATATGCTAATGGCAAAAACATGCCTGACTTGACGTTGTGTTCAATCCGCATTCTTTATAATAAATCTGTCTGTCTGTCTATAATAAATTGCTGAATATTGATATAGATATTGTTTGAGATTTAGGTAATAACTTAAAATACTGCACGACATAAATTCTCTTACGAATTTTAGCAATATAATTATAACAATCGGCTCTGTATTAAATGGGAAACATCAAACATCATATATTGTGGTTGTCTTGGCAACTTCAAATCACTGCTGTTTAGTTATGGTGGTGTTAAAAATTTAATGTCGGTCGAAAATTTGTAAGTGCAATACAAGTATTCACAAGGCTTACCGCAATTCTTAATTTTGAAAAATCTGTTCTCGTTTACGCTAGCAGCATGTTAAATAAGCAGTGAAAGCGTGCGCGGTTAGTTTAGTCTGAATATATACGGTAAACTTTTCGCCACAATTGCCCACAAGCGTTCTTTCAGTAAGTCTTAGATTTAATGCATTTTACTTTAAACAATCTAAGGGCCATTTGCACGTGGCCTCGTGCTTACTAATATCCATTATTGTTATAAAATGAAATGCAAACCTCTTTTCACAAAATCTACTCTGTCCATATACCCCTTGTGGGACTTGGAACGTTCGAAATTGTACCAGGCCAGTATGGTATCGTAGGGGTTTCGAACCAGCAATACCGCGCGGTTGAACATATGATTATGGCGCATAGCGAGCTCGTGCGTTTTGATGACAATCACGCGCTCCGTCTGGCCTTCGCCTGGAAAAGTCAGTTCACGCTCATTATCAAAAAGACGTTATTGATAACGTAGTGGTACCTGTAAAAAAGTAACTTGGTATCTATTTGGACAATTTAATGACAGCGAATTTTTTTACACTTTACCAAATCGAGAAATTAAAAAAAAAATCAGAAGAAAATCGATGAACATTTCAAGGTGATCGCACAACCTAATCACGTGTATGTCAAGATTTTTCGCCGTTATATACCTTTCATTGCTTGTATTTTTATAAATTCCGCTCACTTTCCAACCAAATCAGCAAGAAAGTTACTGGCGATGACTTCATACTAATATTCGCTCTGTATCTCGACTTAACTCGCTGCAACATTTCTTAGCGGGATGACCTAATTAGAGCTCCACTTAGACAATTTGCGGGGCGTAAAGTCGAGATATAAAGCGAATTTTAATGCGAAATAAACGCTAATTACCTTTTAACTGATATGGCTAGAAAGTGAGCGTCGTTGAAAAAACACAAAAATAATCAAGGGTACAAAACGGCGAAAACTAACTGTCTAGGCATGGACGTCGCCATCTTTACTATCACGTTATTACCCCCTCTGCATTAGCTACAAAAGGGCAGACAAGTTTCAATCCCGCAATACCATTTATCGTTAAAGTGCAGCGATCCTACGCGCTTCGAATATCGTATTTTTTCCGTTGCCTTCCCGCCAGAAAATCATTTGACCACAGACTAAAATTTACCTTCAAAGGCGGTCAACAGCTGACGATCATTATACAGACTGCCTGTTAAAACACCTGTAAAACAAGAGTGGGTGTGAATTTAAACGAATTTGAGTAATCTGGATGCGAAGTTCTCTAGATGATGCAAGGGATTCTTATGAATGATACGGTTTAAACGTTTTCTATATCCTGTGAAAACTTACATAAACGCTTTTTTAACATAGGAATATTGGGCGGCGCATGTTAAATCTGTGCGCTTCTTTTGATATAATACTAGTATTGCAGGAATTAACGCTGTACTAACTCGAGCACAGTGGTATTGGTGTTGTGCGAGGACGCAAAACAATTACCTATCAGGGCAAATACGATGTTCATATGTATCTTAAAACAATTCTGTATATTTCTTGAAAATGTGATTTTCATGGATTTTGATTGAAACGCGAAGTAGCTTACCCGACATGGTTTCTATCAGGTGTCGCACCCACGTGTTTCCAGACCCCATGTAGCTTGCCAAAGCAGTCTGAAAATACCAAACGATCATATTGGTTCGCACTGAATGTAATCCTTTCAATTGTGTTGCACACTCTGCAAATACTCGAAAAAGCCTGTCAGACCAAATGTCATGTTAAATCGCAATCTTATCAGACATTTGGTCATTCTATCAGACACTGCATTTTTTAAATTTCATGTCAGACATTGTGCCGGGCAACGAAGAAAATGTTTTTCAAAGATTGCATGTTTGTTTTAGTTTTCTATCTGACAGGTTTCGTGTAGCCTGGTGTTGCATTTGTATTGAAAACTTATGTATTAAAAGATGACTTAGCGAATGTTGGTTGTAAAATACAATCATGCATGAATTGAAAAATGTAAAAAGTGTTGCATCTATCCTTTAGAAATTTAGGTTTAGAAAAATAAACAACCAACAAGCCATTCTATTCGAATAGTGTCAGATGATATAGTGTTGTTATGCAAGGTGAATAGGTTGTGGGTGTACATGCATGCGTTACGATCGCAAATACCATGGTAATACACCGCTTTTTCATCCCCATAAAAAGGACATACAGTGACGAAGTGTACTGATAACATATGATCTTACATGCCACTTATTTCGGTCCCAGAAATGCGGCTCGGGTATTGGACACTGAAGATCGTTGAAAACGCTGTGATTCATCGTCATGAGCGTCGTTATTTCCAGATGCCCCGCCGTGATATTCACGCACTTCCGGAAATAGCGCGGTATGGAGATCTCGCTCGTATGGTTTTCTATGGTAAAGTTTCTGAAGAAAAAGAACTGCTCTTTGGGCGTGTGTCTGTTGGTCTGTCGCAAGAAGAAGTCCGGCGTGATGATGGACTCCATCGCGTTGGTCCAGCTCACCGCGCCACATGGTTCAGGGATTGAGATGTCCGCGGTTGTGGGATTGTACAGCGACTTGGGGTAAAATTCTGAGCGAGTGAAGGACATGTTAATTTTATGTAAGCATTGTAACCTTAAGTGCTACTCAGTGAAAAATAACGGCTGTTAGCGGTGTACCCTTAAGTACTATTTGAATATTATACACATTATATGTTTATGTAGTTGTTTTATGTGTTAAATGATCGCTTCGATCTCGACGCCGCTCGGTTAAAACAGGGTCTACATTCTGAAAATGTTTATGGTCGTTTATGGTCGTTATTGAAATTACCAAATTAAGCGACACATGTGCGATCGCTTAAAAATATCAACATTCAGTATAAGAATAACTTGGACATTATTATATATATTTTTTATTTAGATTGTTCCGCCGTTTTTCAACAGTATGTCAATCATAAGAAAGCGGTCAGTTAAACTACCAACACTTAACTTATTCTGGGTTAGCATATTTAATAGTTTTACATGCGAATACATATCATATGCCAATAACTGACAACGACTCTACTTGAATCAGAAGTAATAGAAGAACGGCTGTATAAATAATTTCACGATCAATAAGCATACAAGTTATATGACCGTGTCGGGATTCGAACCTGCGATCCTCGGATAACATTTAAATAAGTTAAGAAACACTTACCTTTTTCATTCAACTCAATGTCTGCCGGTGTATGCAATAGACCACCATTAAAGTTAATAGCGTACGTTATCAGCAAAGATATCAGGGAGACAACTACCAAGTAGAAATATGTCTTTCTATTAACCATTTCCTTTCTACTCTCTGAGATCAAATTTTCGAGTTTGCAGCTGATAAAAAGTTCTCCACATATATAAATTCCAGAATATTAACAATCCAATTTACCGACTTAAAGTCTGAGGTTCGGAATAAAATATTCACAATTGAGTTAAAAGTGTAATCCAAGCTATATACGTTATCGCCATACGTGTCATTTTGCTTTAAAAAAATGGATTGGAAAAAACAACTAAAATTGAACATTTAAACACGATCCTTATTGTGCATATTTAAAATTAATTAATTTACTAATTTGTTGACATAGACTGAACGGGTTCTATTCTTGCCCAATGATGCATGTGATTGATTCAATACAAGTTTGTTCTTAAGTTAAATAATAACAGTCTTACCCACTCAAAAAAGAGTATTTCTGTTTATGTTAACATTTATAATAAACAAAATTTGTATAGTATTTCCCTAAAAAAGTCGACATTTGAAAAGTACTTCTCAAATAATATTCCTAGATTATATATAATGTAATCTTTAACAATCTTTGAATGTAACTATTTTCTCTTCAATTGCCTTGCATTTTAAACAGATTATTTCTTTTAATAAAAGCATTTTTCGACGTTTCTGAAATTTTTAGATAAACAAGAAGGCATTGTTATTAAAAATCCAGTTGCTTAAAATGACCTGATACTAGTTTGTCTCGAGTACAATGACAGGCTCCGCAAATTAGTTACTGCAATGTAACCAGCAATACATGCGTCCAATTGACAGTGATCGTTGTAAACAAATAATTGGCGGGAAAGTCATAATCATATCATAAGACCGGTGAGTAGCCCATACTTTGATTATTTATATAACTAAGTCACATACCTTGTTATACATAAGTTAAAAAAAGACCCTTGAAATTTTGATTTCGACACACCAGCCAATTCCCGAAGCTCACTACTCCATCAATGTTCAAACGACTTGCAAAATCTTTGTATCAAACAACGCAGAAGTCTCAGACGACTTCATATACTAAAGTCTAAATGAATAAATTGATGCCTGTTCGCATAAGTCTACCGGAAAGCGGTCATCTGTCAGTATCTGTATGTTACTCGAAACTAGCTCACTTGTGAGCAAAACTTATCGAGGGTGTGGTGTGTGCCCTTTGATGTTAAACTGTGAATAGCACGATTCAATTAGAACACTTTTGAATTGATCACTTTTTGTACAAGTCACTACACTCTCTGGTAACGAGTTCCAGTCCTGAATAGTACCTGGAATAAAAGAGATTTTATAAATGTCAGTGTTACTTGTTGCAAGTTTGATGGTTTCAGAGTAAGAATTACATTGTGAGCGTATGTTGACTTCTAGAAGATTGGGCTAGATTGAAATTTACCGGTACGCAGTTGTTTACCACTATCGACAAAGCGGGGGTTTGGGGGCGGTAGCCCCCGATACTAAAGAAATATATAGGATAAAAGGATTATAAGGTGTTGCATTAGTTGTTATGTGTTAGGTGTTAAGGGTTAGGGTACGCTGTTTGATGTCAAGTGTTGCGTACCGGTAAAGTTCAATCGCCCCGAAGATTGTCATCAAACAGCAAACTTAAAATAGTTTCATAGAATTGATCTGGCTACCTGTAACCACGAAAACACATTGCAGGCTTGCATATTAATTCGGTTTGACTGTCATCAGGGGTTTTTATCTGATTTTGGGGAAAGGGCCTGGCCTTTTTTGAGAGGAAAAAAATCGCGCGAAACGTCGAATTTTGGGGAAAAAAATTGTGCGAAAAGCTGGATTTTGGGGAAAATAAGCAAAGTCTAAAATAATCAAGTTAACATATTTTACTGTTTTTAAAACAAATTCAAGGCAAAAGATAATTTAATTATACAAGATTTTTCTAGTTTCTACAGTGGATCAGGTTAACTTATATATTTAAAGGTAAAAAAAAAAAAAAATTTTTTTTTTTTTTTTTTTTATTTAAGGGGAAAATGAAATCTAGGGGAAAATTTACCAGCTGAGGGAAAACAAAATCCGAGGGGAAAGGGATGATTTTCGGCGGGTCCCAAAGAAGGAAAAAAAACCCTGGTCATTCATACTGTCAGCATAAAGCAGGGATTTCAATAGACGCAGAATCCTGCGTTTTGACGCGAGCAATTTGAAAATGACTCGTTTTTGACCCGACCATTTTTTCTGCCGTGCGTCATTTTGACGCACCGAAAATTTGATCCGCGTGTCAGTCAGTTTACATCTAACCTTATTTCCATGATGTAAATCCCTTTATGCTTCTGATTGACATTCATGCCCCAGTATTGGAAACTCGGTCAATACATAGAGGGGATACCACAGGCGTCGTTTATCTTAACTAAACTCTTCCAAAAAACATGTCATCGTTTAAAGAGTGCGTATGCGCATTAATTGGGAAATTAGAAGCACATGCATATGCCGTTAAAACAGTTCCTTTGAATTATGGTGCATAATCCATAATACAATCCAAACACAACACCTTTGACTAATTGCTTTGTAATCAAAACGAGCAACTATTAATTGACATACACTCAGTTTCTTTTTGACCCGTATTATGAATTGTCAACAATTAAATTCAAACTGCGAGTTCAACAATTGTTTATATCGGAAAGACCAATTAACGCGACAACGAACACGGCGCCGTACTTAGTTACACTTTTTGCGAAATAAGTTTACACAATACAGCACGTGGTCATGAAAGTTTAAAGCAGCCCTTTGAAGTGGCGCCGATTAGCGGGTAGCGTCTAGCGAATTGAGAACTTTAAATGTATTTCATGTGACGTCATTGACTAAGTTAATTGCTTAAATCGTAACCGTTACACAATCGTTTGTGAACTGTGTTAACTCGGCTCGGATTAATAGTTTGTGAAAGTTGTAATTCGGTATTTAAAAAGTAATTTAAAGATGGTGCCGAGCATCATCATCACACCCAGGGCTTTTTTTCCTGACTTTGTGAAGTGGCCCTGGCCCCCTCACTTTGTGAAAAAATGAGTCGCGAACTTTTCAAAATTGTGAAAAATTGAGTCACAAACTTCTTACAATTGTGAATAACCGAGTCGTGAAATTGTTAAAATTGTGAAAAACGGCCTATTTTGAAAAAATTCACGGTCCTGTTAGGTTTGTGAATTGTCCCTATCAAAATTGTGAAATGTCCTTCCAGGGCCACTTGCAAAGAAGGAAAAGAAGCCCTGACACCTTTATGGTGAGCAATTGATTACTTATGGCGAGAAAGTTGTGAAAACGATACCTGTATTACAATTTTATGCGGCAACACTTCAATTTCAGTGCATGTATATTTCATCATGTCCATTTATAAAACTGAAGCATATCGTTTTTCTACAGCCACATTATTTTCTGGTACAAATTTCGATCAACAGCGTACACCAATCACTATACATGAATGCCTTGTAAAACCCATGTTTTAATAAGAGCGCAAAATTGTTGCTGTCGACTGTCACGCATGGAAAGCGTGCGTGTTGCAAAAGTCTTGTACCTAAATTGCAACTCGGTACATGTATTTTTTAGAATGAAAAACTCACAGTGGAATAAATAAACTCAATGAGAAAGTCCCTTTGAAACTTAAAAAAAATACGCCAATTTACGACTAATTCAACAACAACTACATTTTTGTTGGCCAATACATTTACCTAAGAAGTGACACTTGTGAATAACTGCAAGTAATTTATAGTGAACAAAAGTAGTAATGGTGCTAGTTAAATGAATTATAAATAAGTTGATACCAGTAATAAGGGGAATTAAGGGGTTATCAATAGTATTATTTATAAAAAGAGTATGATATTACTTGTGTTCCTTTATATGAATCATTTTGTATGCAAATTATGTCATTAAAAAAAAATGAATAATACAGACAAAAACACAGTTCTTGTACACCTATTTGTGCGCTTCAAAATTGACCCCAACATTTTTCAATTTGACTCCTCAAAATTTCAGACCAGGGGTCATTGACTGCTTGTTTTTAAAATCTATTGAAATCACTGATAAAGGTGTGATGATGATGATGAGAGCAGAGAGCCCTTACACAAGATACATGTACGCAAAACAGGTGGTCAGGGGTTTACAGCTTACAAGTTTAATAGTTTGTCAGGAAAATAGAGCATTTTTCTACTTCAGCTATGTTCAGCCAGGTTTTTTTTTGGCCCGACTTTATAGCCGAAATTCGGCTATGTTCCCAATCCCAAAAAGTATTCTTTTTTCCCAAAATGTGGCAAAAAATTCCCAATTGCCAAAAAAAACAAAAAAAAAAACAACTTTTTTTTTTTTTTAGAAAGAAGTCTTAAGTGTATTTTATCTCAATTTAAATTCAATTACATCTAACAAAGTATTATATGATTTTTTTCTTTTAATTTGAATGATTTTAAAGAGTTAAATAAAATTAGTATTTCAGTGGACTTTTCGTGTGGAAAAAAGGCTAATGAATTTATTTTCCCAATTTCATGAAAATGCCGATAAAATTCCCAATTCCAAAGCCATGGGTTATCTTCCCAAAAAGTGGGAAAAAAAACCTGGTTCAGCTATGTCCTTATCATTCAACACTGCTTTGTCTTTAACTCAGCCTTTTCAGGCCATAGACTGCGATGAATACCTTGATGGATTTGAATGTTTTGTCCTTTTTCATGGCTTTGCATTCAACAACCTTGTGGCTGTTTATATAATTTGGAGATTCATTAGCTTCTTAGAATCTGAAAGTCATTCAAAAACAGGGAATGCCAGATGGTCGTACAGGTCGGGTTTGTGCTGGGCCATGGTTTTCATATCCGAAGGATATTGTTTACTGTCAGGTGCAGATGCTGCATATAATTCTGATAGTGCAATGGCATCACTCAGACTAACAATGGCATCACTCAGACTAACAATGGCATCACTCAGACTAACAATGGCATCACTCAGACTAACAATGGCATCACTCAGACTAACAATGGCATCACTCAGACTAACAATGGCATCACTCAGACTAACAATGGCATCACTCAGACTAACAATGGCATCACTCAGACTAACAATGGCATCACTCAGACTAACAATGGCATCACTCAGACTAACAATGGCATCACTCAGACTAACAATGGCATCATTTGCTGTTTGTAGACGGTATACATGTTTGTACTTCAGGCTTTCTGATCAATTCCTTCAAATTTGCTGTCTCTTTTGCTGCAGTGTATGTTTTGCATTACAGTTTGTAGACATCATAGATGGTGATGTATTTGGTATGTAGCCTGGTATATGTTTGGAAACCCTAGTTGCCTTTTTTGAACAGACCGAAACATACCACATCCATGGATGGTTGGAGGGAGGACAGATACTATTTTTTAGTTTTTCTAGGCCCACTCTTAATCATTTAAGTCCTGGGTCTGCTGGTTTGTAGCACAGTAGTTGACAGTTCATGCCAGAAACTGACAATTCCCATTCTTGAATCAGAGGTAGGAGGACAATGGCGACTGTTGTTTTCACCATTTTAGGAATGGGGCCGCCGTCCCTTTGAATCTGGAAAATTCTCAGCCTTTCAAGTAAAATTGGGAAATTAAGTGTTGTTGCTGTCTTGCTAAAAAATCGTCAAATTGAGAATAGGAGTGTTTTCAGTATTATTTTTACTGAGGTTGCAGGTTTTTTTTGGCCCGATTTTATAGCCAAAATTCGGCTATGTTCCCAATCACAAAAAGTATACTTTTTTCCTAAAATGTGGCAAAAAATTCCCAATTGCCAAAAAAATCAATAAAATCTAACTAAGTATTATATGTTTTTTTTCTTTTTAATTTGAATGATTATAAAGAGTTAAATCAAATTTAGTATTTCCCTAATCAGTGGACTTTTCTTGTGGAAAAAAAGGCTAATGAATTTTTTTTCCCAATTTCATGAAAATGCAGATATAATTCCCAATTCCAAAGCCATGGGCTATCTTCCCAAAAAGTGGAAAAAAAACCTGGGTTGAACTTATATGCTTGGATGGGAGATGAACAGAATGTTGAAATCTAAAAAAAAGAAAAAAAAAGTGAAACCTTATTTTAATGCATTGTTTATGCAAGAAAGATGCAAAAAGTAGTGGAAAAAGCAGGTTTTGGGGGATTTAAGCTCATTAGTAGCAGTGATGCTGGGGTTCCACTGGCCGAAAAAAAAGTTTTCGCCACTTTTTCGCGGCGCGAAACTGTCAGTTATTCCGACCTTATTAATTATGAAAATCGTCTAAGAAACCTTACAACATCAATGTCATTGACTATATTATTACTTTTAAAAGTATGTAAATACATAAATAATAATAAGTAACTTCATAAGTCTTAATAAGCTTTATTTATACATAAAAACATTGGTTTGCACATGATAAACAATCACATATAACCATCTTCTTTGCCAGGAACAGCACATTGGCGAGCGCTGCCTTCACTGCTGCCTCATTCTTTGAGATTGATGATTTGCTGTCAGCCGCCATATCCTTCCGAAGCTGCATCGCCTCAGCAGCAGTCTGTTGTTCTGAAAAGTATGAATAAATTATACCATGAGACTTTGTTTTTATTATTTCCATACTGTATACCGGTAATCAAATTTCAATACAAACAATACAGCTGGGAAGCAATGTGAATATGCACTTTAAAATAAACAATTTGCTACCACACACAAACATACCCTTTGTTTTTACATGCTTAGTTAATAGTGCTGCAACAATACACCGGTATATCGGTATATATCGCAATACGCAATCAGCATATTGTATTGCGATACGATTTTCATCATACCGGTACGAAAATTTTACAAAAATTCATTCACATTTCGTCCAGAAAAGCCATCCGAAATAATGATAACAAGGTAAACAAAACAAAGCAGTGTAAATATTTTATTTCGTAAAAATAGCATTCTGAAAGTTTATTATACGGAGTAGCGTTGTTACATCGGAGCATTCGTTCGATGCTTTTGAACAGATTATCGTTGAATTAATTGCGCACAGTTGTAAATGTTTCGTTCGATTCTGAATTGAGCATTATTAAATTTGTAATCCGAATTTCGGAAATACGCTTCCAAATTTTAATGCTAATGCGACAATAAAAAATTCTAGCGTCAAATAAAAAGTGCTTTATCCTTTGTCTCAATAAAAAGCGCGCGAAAATTATGCAGACCTGTAGAACGTCGCATGGAAAGTATGGGTGTATTTTGTGTTGTATAAAAACGGGAACATCACGTCAGGTGAATTAGGCGTGTTCAGTGGAAAAAAAACCCGGTTGGACGTTATTTCATCACATCTTTAAATAGTAACGAATGCCAAAATGTATTTGATACTTAAGAAAATTTGTGAATGTTTGTGTTTCTTGTTATTCTTGAGCACATTTATAGTAAATATATACCAGAATTTGCTTTAAAACTGGAATATACGGGATTATTGGGTAATTGGCAAATTATAATTTTGGTACAAGTTAGCAATATATTGCGATATATTGCAATACGGGTTTTTGAACTGACAATATATTGCAATACGGTTTTTGGCGTATTGTTGCAGCACTATTAGTTAAGGACTCCTTTTTCATAACGTTACCACCAGATGTAAATGCATTTTTTAACTGGCTTTTAACACAGAAGTCACAAAACATTAACTTTGTTTTCGCATCATATGAAATGAAAGGGAATTCTGACTTCCAGCTATCATTGAATTTTCTCTTTGCTACAGAATTATCATGTTTTTGCAATTTTGAAGGATTTTCATTGCTTTCATTTGTTTCAATTTCTAAAGCACGCTTTCGAGGATTAAAGAAGTCATGAAAAGCCATGATTGCTTGTGAATATGTAATCATATATGTGTCTTTATATACGAAAGCCATCAACATAAACTGTGAAAAATATGAACAATCTTTAACTAATGTGTAAATAACAATACACTTAACATGGTATTGATTAAAGAGTAGCCGCCTTATATATCGTTATAATCATTGATCTTTGTGCAAGTTTGTCCTAAGTGTTACATAATTGAGTGTTCTTTATCATAAAAGAACCGTTAATCCGATAATAACCCCCATAAAACTTGACAATAGCAGTAAAAACACCGACTGTAACACTATTCATGCTTCCGTGATTTCAGTGCATTCTACACTGTAGGTCGCTTACATCGACGTAAATCAATATTTACAACTGACAAACGCTGGCCGCTTATGCTAGGTCGCGTGCTTTTCGACTCGCAGTACATTTTCGGATAGGATTTTACTGATTTTTTTTAATTCGCCACTTTAAAAAAATTGGAGCCACTTAATTTTTTTTTTTTTAAATGCGATCGACAGCGGAACCCCTGGTGATGGGTGGACATCAACAAATATAAACAAACACACTTAAGTGTTATTGATGTATTTATGTTATTTTTATTAATATGTTAAATTTTTAATGTATTCCATTTCAGTTCCATGCTGTTTCAGAAAACTGTACAGCGTGATGAACATACAGTATTTTTAGGAGTACAAGACACAACTTTTTATAAACATTTATATCACTGATTTTTTTTCCGCAGTGGAAGAGCTATTGCAATTCCGAAACAACGATATTTTTGCCATTATTTAGTCCCACAATGATCTGGTGCATGTTCGTGTTGTAGCAGACTGATACTGGGTTTGTCTGTCTATCTTTCTGTGAAACCAGTTGTTCTGATAACAGTGTTGCCAGCCTCTTTCTTCCCTCACCATCAACCTGTATTACTGCATGGGAGCTGCTTCCACAGACAAGAACTTGTCCTGAAGGTGGCACGTGTAAACCCCATGGGTATTGTAGTTCAGGGTCCATGAAGGTGGATATCAGGGTGCCATCTGTAGCCAGAGTGACGAGTTTGTGCTTTCTATGGTTAATGACATAGATCCTGTTCCCAGCAGGGTTCACTGCACATTTTCTCCCTGCAAAACATAGAACATGCTATATACATGTAGATAGAGACTATAAGTATTACATGGTTGGTGTTCCAAACAGTTGTATCACAAATTGATTGTGTGAAATTGTTTTTCACAAGCCCACATGGCAAGGGGATTTCAATTTCACACAAATAACCAGTGCAGTGTTTTTTTTCACTTATAGGGGAATGGTGGCGGGGCCCGTCCAAAGGGGAAAAAATGCGTCGTTTTTTAGCAAAAGGGGAAAATTAAAAATTCACTCTTATATGTTATGATATTTATTATATGAATACATGTACACATGTTTGTATGAATATAATATTCACAGCAGAATGTCTCTGTCCTTTTTCTGAAATATATATCAATGATTTTTTCAACATTAGTTTCAGACAGTTCAGCCTTCATGCACAGTCTCAGTTTTCTTAGCCATTTTGAGTCTAATTGAGTTTTTTTAATCGATTAAATGGCAAATTTGAGCATTTTTTTTTTCAATAAAATGGACCAAATTGGAATGATTTTATCAACAAATATTGACACAATAAAGATACATCAGGCCTTTTCCTGGCCATTTTGGGAGAAAAATGCAATTAATGTGAAAAGTCCACTGATTTGGGAAAATCTAATCTAATTTTATATAACACTTTATAATAATTAAAAATCATATAAATTATAGTTATATACTATGTAAGTTATTTATGAAATAAATTTGAGATATATTTATCATGATTATGAAACAGTTCTTTCTAAAAAAGATTATTTTATTATTTTTTTTAACATCTGGAGGGGATTTTTTTTACAAAATGGGGGAAAAATATATACTCTTTTTTGAGGGGAATGGGGCCGAATATCGGCCCCGAAATTGCCATAAAAAAAAACACTGCAGTGGGATACAAACCATCGGAACACCAAAACCATGAAATATTCCATTTAATATAAACCTTACAATGAAAAACAACATGACAATTCACCATACACAACAAATGATGTATAACTTCTCAATATTATGTGCATTCCATCATGATGTCATTATGATTTGTACATTTGTGTATGACCTCATTTTCGAAGTCCATTTTTTCCAGCCATTTGATATGGAAACGGATTTCAAATGGTGAGATGGAATTCTGATCATTATTATTCTTCTGTATGATACACTTAATTTCGGATCGAAATGATATACAAAATAAAACTGACAGAGATCATTTTTATTTTTATTCGATTATAAAAAAATACTTATACCTGTATTTGAGCCACATCTATCCTCGTACAGCTTTTTCACAAGTGATCCAGCCAGAGTGTAGTGGTAAAGAGCAGTGCAAGAGGTGACATACAACGCTCCCTGATTGAAGGCAATACCTACAGAAGGATGCAGTAACTGGAACTTCCTCCCATTCACCAGCTTCCCATTCAGATTCACCACAGAGATAAACTGCACATCTCTACTAACAGTCACAGCCACCTCACTGGATGTGATTTGGCAAATGTCCAGTGGAGAACCAGACACACAACAGTGACTGGAAATCTTGTAATGCTGGTCAAACAGCCTAATTATCTCAGGGGTTTTTATCTGATTTTGGGGAATGGGCCTGGCCTTTTTTGAGGGGAAAAAAAATCGCGTGTAATGGCGGATTTTGGGGGAAAATCACGCGAAACGCCGGATTTGGGGGGAAATAAGGAAAGTCTTAAATAATCTATTCAACACATTTTGCTGTTTTTAACACAAATTCAAGGCAACAGATAATCTAATTATGCAATATGCTATATTTTCTACACTGCATCAGGTTAATTTATGTATTAACCCTTTGCATGCTGGGAAATTTGTCGTCTGCTAAAATGTCGTCTGTTGAATTTCTAAAATTAGCATTTTCTTCGATTTTTTTTCAAAGAATACTATCAGAGTAGCAAACAGTTTGGATCCAGATGAGACGCCACGTTCTGTGGCGTCTCATCTGGATCCAAACTGTTTGCAAAGGCCTTTAAAATTCAGCTCCAGCGCTTTAAGGGTTAAAAGTTAAAAAAAAAAAAATATTTTTTTTTTTTTTTTTTTAGGGGAAAAAAATGAAGTCTTGGGGAAAATTCAACTGCTGAGGGGAACAAAAAATGCGCGGGGAAAGGGCCGATTTTCGGCGGGTCCCAAAGAAGGAAAAAAAGCCCTGTATCTTATTATCATAATCTGTCACAATGATCTCTCCACTAGGCAGACAGCATATGCCACTGATGTTGCAAGTCTTCTTTGTGTCATTCCATGTTCTCACAGTATAATACTCCAATTTCCTCTTCACAGTAAACTCTTGGTCTGGATTTTGGATCTTAAGATTTATAATTCTACCTAGACTAGTTTGTTGAGATAGGTTATTCTGGATGTCACCATTTGCCATGAATATTATTGGACTGTTCAACTTCACAGGGTTCTTCTTCATCTTCTTCAGATACGACTCATACTCTTGTATTTTGTCCAGACATTTTCTGCTGGCTATGAACTCAACTTCTTTCTCGCTCTTATCACAGAGGACATGTACAGCGTCACTGAGTGCTTGAAACTCATCCTCAAGCCTGCTGTAGTTGTCAACATCTTCCTTGAGAGAGGTTTGCAATGTGACCCTAATTTCATCCAGTTCTTTCAAGGTTTTATTTTCTAGTTCATCCAAATCAGCATTTAACTTATTACGCAAGTCTTTGATTTCTTTCAGTTTTTCGCTCCATGATGCCTCCACAGACTGAATGCTGGCATCCTGTCTACATTTAAACTTATTTAGTTCATCAAGAATAGTGTGAAGATTGATTGACAACTGTTGCATGTCCACTGACATATTTTGGACTGACTCAGAAATCAGCGCCACATTGGTGCACAGTCTGAAAAAGCCCATGAATCATTATTACTGCCATACAAAGTAAACATGTATTAATGTTCACTCAAGTTTAACATTAAAATGTATCAAATTTATAATATTCAAAACCGGGCATGTCTTGACAAACATTTTGAGTCTAAAATTAAATCTTGCCCTAAAAGGAAAAAAAGTTATGTGATATATAAAGTAAAAAGTTTTAAGTGATACACAGAGTAAAAAGTTTTATAAACAGTGATGCCTAACAAATGATAGACTTATGTGGGATTGCGATACGTAAAGATGATAAATGTTGATATGGTTGTCATTAGGAAAGGATTTTTAATGGGCCAACTTTGCTTGTATTGTCTGAGATTGATGTTTTTTTCCCATCTACTGCATAACTGTATGCAACTTACCTGTGATGCAGTAAAACACAATCAGTGCAACACAGCTGACTGTGGTCATGACAGAATGTTTTCAGTTTCTTGTCCTTGTGGACATCACATTTCAGTAGCAAATCCTCCACTGTCTTTGTAAAGGGCCATTTCTCTCTTTCTTCTCTGCCATATTTGCAATGGTTTGCATATAATTGATCATGGAAATAAATGCATTGTCTGCAGAAATACTTCATACATGTTGCACAAAAATAATCAGAACTTTCCCAAATATTTTTACTTTCGCAAGCACTGCAGACATAGTCCTCCACTAAATCTAAACTGTTATAATCTAGACCAACAGAAGTTGCCATTTTGCAATAGTTTATGTGAACTGTTCTTATATTGAAATGCTATCAGCCTATGTTTCACTAAAATGTCCCTCTCCTGTGACTTGAATGAATATTTATGAAATGCACACAGTTTTTAATTTGTTAATAAACTTAACTTCAATCCCCACTGAATTATATAAGATTTTTGAGTCCACAACCCGATTTCAGTGCACACTGAAATACAAATTCCATAGTTAAGTTACAAAAAGACCTCATGTACAAAAATTGGCTTAACATTTCACTGATAACACAAGGACAACCATTTTCTGAAAATGCAAAATGTAGGGTGAAACATGACATTTAGTCAACAAGCATGATTCTACAATTGGTATTTATAAATCGTCTGATAATCAGAATCTGATTTATTTTAAAGTTTATTGGTTTGTTCATGTTTGTACAGTTATCACTTGCATTTTTACCAACTGTTCTGTTCATAATTGATCGGACAAACTTGCAAACATAAACTTCTGAATGGGAGTCTAATCTTAGGCCTTTCTATATCACATACAATACGAATCTCAAACAAAAAAGTTAACAGATTGTGTAGTCAATATGAATTAAGAAATAGTTATGACTTTAAAAGAGCCACATCTCCATTTAGTGCGTTTTTGTTAATTGATCGCCGTTGAATGATTGAAAAACCTTTGAAAACGTTCAAAAAATTCAATTAAACAAACAAAAATCCATAGTTGTTTATGCTTTATGATGTAATAGTACATATTTCTTTTAAGGTTAAAATCAACAGGAAAGAATGGCAGAAGAGATGTCAACACCATCTAGTAGCCGGAAGAAAGCAAAAAGACTGCCATGTAAGAATGTATTGTGCTGCCTCAGTGCTAATAAATTGAAGCTCAGTTTAATTTTTTGTGCTTGATCTATATTTCTTTGTAAGCAAGGTTTTTATCCCATGCTGTAAGATATTGTTTATGTGATGTCGGTTCTGTAGTCTGGAACACTTTTGTGTCCTGAGCCATATCTTGGAACTGCTTCGGTCGATTGTATTGAAACTTGGTATGAGTGTATATATGGATAATAGGATGATGGAAGTTAAATGGTGTTGCAATCAATTGCAAACAACAGAGTAATGGCCCTTTTTGACTTGACAATAAGCACACATCTACTTTGGGCAGTGTCATTGAAACTTAAAATTAGCCCTTTTTTACTTGAAAATTCCGTTTTTATTTTTTATAAAATAATTTGTTATATTTACCACTAGCTTGTGTAATTAAGTTTTAAATTGAGGCTGATTATAAATGTTTGTGAAATAAGTCCCAGTTTTTAGCTCACCTGAGCATGTTTGCTCATGGTGAGCTTTTTTGATCGCCTTTTGTCCGTCGTCTGTTGTGTGCCGTCAACATTTGCCTTGTTAACTCTCTAGAGGCCACATGTATTGTCCAATCTTCATGAAACTTGCTCAGAAGATTTGTCCCAATGATATCTTGGATGAGTTCAAAAATGGTAATCTTTGCTTGAAAATCATGGCTGCCAAGGGGCAGGGCATTTTTCCGTATACATGTATGGCTATAGTAAAATCTTGTTAACACTCTAGAGGCCACATTTATTGTCCGATCTTCATGAAATTAGGTCAGAAGATACATCCCAATGATATCTTGGAAGAGTTCGCAAATATATGATGCTGGTTGCTTGAAAAACATGGCCGCCAGGGGGCGGGGCATTTTTCCTTATATGGCTATAGTAAAATCTTGTTAACACTCTAGAGGCTTCATTTATTGTCCAATCTTCATGAACCAAGTCAGATAATTCATCCTAATTATATCTTGGACGAGTTCAAAAATGATGCCCTTTGGTTGAAAAACATGGCCGCCAGGGGGCGGGGCATTTTTCCTTATATGGCTATAGTCAGGGGGTTTTTTTAGAAAAAGGGGAAGACGCTGGACGCTGGGTAAAAGGGGAAAATCGAGCGAGAAAGAGACATATTTGGGGAAAAAATAAAAACTGTTCATTTCAATGTCTATAACTCACCTACAGACTTCAGGTTTTTTTTTAGAAAAAGAGGCATGTCTCTGACCTTTTTGTTCTTAAACACATGAACAAGTATGATATTAAAGTCAAAGTCCTAAATAAAGTTGCAGGGGTAGATCTAATAATGGGAAGTTTTCAACTGGGGCCGGGGAACGATGTCAATATTGTGATTTTAATTGTATGATGAATGGGTTGACGATCTTGATCTGCTACAGTATTGGAAGGGAAAGGTGCGGCAGCTGCCGATTGTCTACTTTTACTTTCACAATAATCCGACAGTATTAATCGATGTTGATTACATGTACCTCCGAATCCTGCTGGGTTTCAATGGTTTTTGATGATTCATTCTTAAAAAATGCGTCAACGCAATTAATATTTTTCAAGTCCGAACGTTTTATTTTGTTCGTGTATGAACGCCAATTATGAGACTTTTTTCTGTTTTAACGTTTATATCTTGGCTTTCACATAACCCGGATGAAAATTCGACTGGTTTCCGGTAATTAATTGACGAAACACCCTTCTCGCACAAGACCAGAATCCAGTAAAATAGTCACATGATTAATAGGATTAGTTGCCCGGTTTCCATGACGTAATTTAAGAGCTATATATAGAATCACTGGGATTCCCAGATTTGAGTGTTCGTCGGGAGAGAGAGAGCACGAGATCGTTGTACATGGTACAAATTGAATAAGTGTCGACTTCCCAAAACAAAAAAACCCCATTTCTTTGAGGGTAAAATATTATATTTTGGTGAAAAATTATATTTTTGGAGGGGAAATGGTATTTTTAGGGGAAAAATTCTGGTAGGGGAAGACGCCGAATATCGGCGTCACTTTCTTAGTAAAAAAAAACCCTGATAGTAAAACCTTGTTAACACTCTAGAGGCCACATTTATTTTCCGATCTTCATGAAACTTGCTCAGAAGATTTGTCCCAATGATAATTAATCTAAAATTAATCTCATACAACTGTAGGGGCCTAAATAACACTAAAAAACGTAGAGATGTCTTTGATTTTTTAAAAACAAAACAAGCACACATTTATTGTCTCCAAGACTGTCATTTTACTCCTGATATGAAAAATAGAATATATTCAGAATGGGATGGAGACTGTTTTTTTAGTTTTGGGCAATCAAATTCAAGAGGAATTTGCGTTTTGTTTAAAAAAAACTTACCAATCACAGTGAATAAAATTGAAAATGACTCTCTTGGAAACTACTTACTTTTAGATTTGACATATATGACAAACAGTTTTACCTTATGTACATTATACGGGCCCAATAAAGATACGCCCACTTTTTTTACAGACCTCTTTAAAAAAATAACAGATTTTAATACTGATAAATATATAATATGTGGAGACTTTAATTGTGTATTAGATGTAAACTTGGATTATCAAAATTATGCATCCATTAACAATAATAAAAATGCAAGAAATACACTGCAATCTATTATAAGAGATAACAATATAATTGATACTTTCAGATATCTAAATGGCACTATCCAACAATATACATGGAGACGGTTAACACCATTACAACAGGCTAGACTTGATTTTTTCCTTACTTCAAATAATCTGTCATCCAAAATTAGAAAATCTACTATTGATTCATGTTATAAGTCAGATCATTCCATCATTGACCTAGAAATAATTTTTGAGGATGTAGCACATGGAAAAGGGCTATGGAAATTCAACAATTCACTCTTAAAGGACATTGACTATTTAAACTGCATTAATACTTTGATAGAAAATATTAAACTACAGTACTGTATACCTATCTACAACATAGAAAACATAGAAAATATTCACAATAGCACCATACAGTTTGTCATCAATGACCAATTATTTCTTGAAACATTACTTATGGAAATAAGAGGAAAAACTATTTCTTTTTCATCATATAAAGCTAAACAGAACAAAAACCATGAATCAAATCTAATTAAGAAAATTGATATACTTCAAAAATCATTAACTGAAACTAATTCTGACCAACTCCGTGAGCTACAAAATGAATTAGAAAATGTGAGGGAAAGTAAACTTAAAGGATCTCTTATTCGTTCTAGAGCTAAATGGATGGAAGATGGAGAAAAACCCACAAAATACTTTTGCTCGCTCGAATCTAATCATTATACAAATAAGTCTATACCTTTTATTGAATTAGAAAACGGGGCTAAGTTAACAGAGCAAAACGATATTTTAAAAGAAGCTGTTTCATTTTATAAAACATTATACAATAAAAATGACAACGAAATAAAATACGATATTAATGCTGATCTATGTAATATTAATATACCTAAATTAAATAAAGTGCAATCTGACTCATTAGAAGGACTGCTGAATATTGAAGAAGTATCAATAACACTTAAAAATATGAAACATGATAAAAGTCCAGGTTCTGATGGATTCACTGCGGAATTCTTTAAGGTTTTTTGGAGTAAGTTAGGCCACTTCATAGTGAGAAGTCTAAATTATGCTTTTATTACAAATTCCTTGTCCATAACACAAAAACATGGAATTATTACTTGTGTTCCAAAAGAAAACAAACCGAGATGTTACCTGAAAAACTTACGACCATTGACATTATTAAATGTAGTTTACAAACTAGCATCGGGTTCCATTTCAAATAGATTAAAGACAGTACTTGATATTTTAATTTCCAAAGATCAGACAGGTTTCATTAAAGGTCGATTTATTGGTGAAAACACCAGATTACTTTACGATATATTGAAATATGCTGAAGATAATAATTTACCTGGGTTACTTATGACAATCGACTTTGAAAAAGCGTTCGATACTTTGTCCTTCCAGTTTATAGAAACAACTATTAGATTTTTTAATTTCGGACCAATGTTTCAAAAATGGATATTTATGTTCTTGTATAATACCATGGCCTCCATACAAATAAATGGATTCTTGTCAGATACTTTTTGTATAGAAAGGGGATGTCGTCAAGGAGACCCAATCAGCGCTTACATTTTTATTATTTGTGCAGAAATTCTTGCTATTAAAATAAGGGAAAGCAAAGAAATTAAAGGTATAACTATAAATGACCTACAATATAAAATATCACAATTTGCGGATGATACATCTTTATTTCTGGACGGATCAGAATCATCTCTTAATTCTACATTAGATATGCTTCATGAATTTTCATTATACTCTGGACTTAACATAAACTATGAAAAAACTAATTTAATTTGGATAGGCTCTATGAAATATAGTACTAGATCAATAAAAACTAAATACAAACTGACATGGGGAGCTACTACCTTTAAGGTTCTTGGAATAATGTTTGATATTAATTTAGACAAAATGGTAATGACAAATTTTGAAAACAAAATCGAAAGTATTAAAAGATCAATAAGTCATTGGAATCGCAGAAATATTACTCCTCTAGGAAAGATAACCATTGTTAAATCATTATTTCTACCTTTACTTATTCATCTATTTGTATCACTACCAACTCCAAGCGTAGACACTATGAAAACAATAAATCAATACTTTTATGACTTCATTTGGGCAGGACCGAGCAAAATTAAAAAAACAGTAATTGTTAAAGATTATAATGAAGGTGGATTAAATATGATAGATATATGTTCTTTTGAAAATTACATGAAAATAACATGGCTTAAAAGAATAGTGTCAGGAGAAGGAAATTGTTATGCACTGGCTAAATCGTTAATAGATTTTAAAATATTATTCAATACTGGTAAAATGTATGCCGAAAAAATATGTTTACACTTGAGAAATAAATTTTGGCTTGATGTTTTGAAAAACTATATATTGTATATTGAAAAGCTGCCAATATTAAATTGTGATGATATTTTAGATATGCCTCTTTTTTATAATCATAATTTTAAAATTAGCAATAGCTTTATCTATATTAAATGTCTATATGAAAGAGGCATTCGGTTTGTGAGAGACATAATGATAGAAAGAAACTGCTTCATTTCCAAAGAATCTTTGGATACACAACTTGGAACAAATGTAAACTTCCTATTGTACCAAGGATTAATAAACGTAATAAAGAAATACATTGACAAATTTGAAGACCTGCCAAATTTTGACAAAAACACTAAAGGACCCATATTACCAACTTACATAAAAAAAATATTAACCAGTCCGAAAGAAGAGAAACATATTTATAAAACATTAATTCAAAACAATGACATTCCAGCTTGTAACACTAAATGGAACTCAGAATTTTTAAATATTGATTGGAAAAAAGTGCATGGACTTGTTTTCAATCTAACTAAGGAAACATATATCAGATGGCTCCAGTACAGAATAGTCCACAGAATATTGGGAACAAAATCCCTAATGTTCAAAATGAAAATTGCTACAAATAATCTATGTACATTCTGTAATTTGGAAGTTGAAAATATAATTCACTTGTTCTGGAACTGTCCATATACCCAAGAAATTATTAAATTTGTTGTCGATATTGTTCGTAGAAGTAGACCAAGCATACATATTCCCATTACATGTCAGGATCTAGTACTTGGAATTATTAATCCAAAAATGAATGATTTAAATATAGTTTGCCTAGAGCTTAAACGGTATATCTTTCATTGTCAAAGAAAAAACAGAATCCCCTCAAAGTACGGACTTGTAAACAGAATGAAACAAACTTTTGAAATTTACAAAAGCACAATTAAATCAAATGAAGAATTAAAAATATGGTCCCTTGTGAAAATATTTACTGACATCACATATAATGACATAACTAACCATAACACATAATTCAACTAATACATATGAATTTGTTTTGTTGTTCTTGTAAACTCTGCATTATCAGCTTGCGTATATAATGCAATTCAGCACCCATACTAATTTTTTTTTTTTTTTTTTTTCTAATGTGCAATTTTTTATGTTAAATGATATGTACATACTTATATTCAACACTAATTTAGTTTGTATTGAACAAACTAGTGTATGTTGTTGTTGTTACATACTTGTACTATAACTCAATTATAATTGTATATGAATGTATGTTTGAATTTAATTACCAAATTGCTATACATGAACTACTTTGTTATATGAAATTCATAATGTATGTAATATTCTACGGAGTGAATAAAATTTTGCAGGTAAAAAAAAAAAAAAAAAAAAAAAAAAAAAAAAAAAAAATTTGTCCCAATGATATCTTGGATAGGTTCAAAAATGGTAACCTTTGCTTGAAAAACATGGCTGTCAAGGGGCGGGGCATTTTTCCTTATATGGCTTTACATGTATATGGCTATAGTAAAATCTTGTTAACTCTCTAGAGGCCACATTTATTGTCCGATCTCCATGAAATTTGGTCAGAAGATGCATCCCAATGATATCTTGGACGAGTTTGAAAATGATGCCAGTTGGATGAAAAACATGGCCGCCAGGGGTGGGGCATTTTTCCTTATATGGCTTTAAGTAAAACTTTGTTAACACTCTAGAGGCCACATTTATTTTTCGATCTTCATGAAACTTGGTAAAAAGATTCGTCCCAATGATATCTTGGATGAGTTTGAAAATGGTAACCTTTGCTTGGAATACATGGGTGCTAAGGGGCGGGGCATTTTTCCTTATATGGCTATAGTAAAACCTTGTTAACACTCTAGAAGCCACATTTATTTTCCGAAATTCATGGAACTTGGTCAGAAGATTTGTCCCAATATCTTTTTATCTCAGGTGAGCGACTTTGGGCCTATAAGGCCCTCTTGTTATACTGCTAAAACAGCTAATCATTATTCTAAATTACTGTGAATTTATAACCCTTGTACATGTATGTATTTTACTATGTCTGCATTTCTTTTTGTAGTTGAAATCCAAGAAGAAATCAATTGCCTGTACGAGTTTGTCCCGGAGGTTAAAGAACACTTTGAAGTTATCGACAAAATTGGAGAAGGTAGAACATTTTTCAAGAAATTCTTGAAGTGCTTTAATAATGAAAATCTAGGATTGCTAAAGGTACAGGTTGCTGCTAAAAAGAGACAGGGAGGATAACTGGTCTAGTCTTGTGACATTTCTAATGAAGTGAAAAATCTAAGAAATTTCTTAGTTTAGCACTTGTTATTAACGTGTTGACTTGCTAATCATTTGCTAAGAAATGTTTGCAAACATTAAAAAATCTATTAAATTATAACATTTTAAGAAATGTTTTCATTTGTGTTTATCAAATCAGATTGGCACATTAGAAGGGTGGGATTGTAGCAAAAAAGCACAGTGAAGCACTCTTAAATACTCTACTATTTTGCTCTTAAAATAAATGTGTATGATTATAATTCAAGTATATGCATAGCATACTATACAAGCCCTCCATGTGGTTTCAGGTACCTTCAGTTCTGTGTTTCTGGCCCGCCTAAAGCACTACCCTGACATCCCCCAGATGTTTGCCTTGAAGCACATCATCCCCACCAGCCATCCCAGCCGTATAGAGGGGGAGCTCAAGTGTCTGCTGGAGATCGGGTAACAGCAAGGGTTTTGAAGCTCCAGTTAAGGGGCCCTTTCCTTTAAATGAGCCTCGTTCTGATAAAATTGGGCTTAACGCATGTGTGTAAGGGACAGTCAACACAGGCTTATCAGGGATGAATCTTTTTGCCCACACAAGGTTTTGTTTAGAAGGACGATGAAAAAGAAAAATGCAATAATAGCTAAAAGTTTCTTCCTTGATAAGCCAGTGCAAACTGCACAGGCTAATCTGGGATGACACTTAACGCACATGCTGTAAGCCCAGTTTTCCTCGAACGCATCTCAAATATTGGGAAAGTAGGGCTTACATTTTGCGTTCTATTATTTATTGAAGGATGACATTTCCAGCTGTCAGCTTGCTTAACCAGACTTTAAAAGGGGCCTTTTCACAGATTTTGGCATTTTTTAACTTATTCATTAAATGCTTTATATTGATAAATGTAAACATTGGATCGTAAAAGCTCCAGTAAAAAATCAAAAATAAAATTTAAAAAAAGGAAAAGAACATTGCCCGGAGCAGGATTCGAACCAGTGACCCCTGGAGTCCTGCCAGAGTCCTGAAGTAAAAACGCTTTTACCTACTGAGCTATTCCGCCGAGAACACATACTGAACGTATTTTATACCTTATATAAGCAATCTTCGTAGTTTCACAAAATTTAACGACAAAAACAGAACTCTCCAAATTATTCAATCGTTTCGCGTTGCAACACTTTATAATTTTTATGTTTTAAAATCGTCAAAAGATGCATATAATGGCTATATTAGAGCATGGTAAATGTTCAGTATTACTGTTTCCTCACAAATATCATAACCAAAACGAAAATTTGCGAATCTGAAACAACTTTTTTCAATTTTGTCAATTTACCAAAGCGTGAAAAGATCCTTTTAAGGGGTCCAATTCTAAGATTGTATGTATCTGCCCATGACCTTGTTGGATATTTGCAATTGATATGCCCCTTTTAGGGAAGACATGTGTTTATTGCACAACAACAACAAACAATTGTGTTGATCAATATCAATTTACATATCCCGCACCATTTGATTTTATTATGTACCAAAATATGTTATACACAATTTCTACATTTTATTATAGAATTATTGTTTGAGACATGTTTTGTTTGCACTTAGTATTTTACTTTGGCCCAATTGGTCATTGTCAGTTCAGGTTTTACTTAAAAGTACTCTTTAAGTATTTTTCAAAGTACCCAGGGTACGGAAAATATACTTAAAAGAACCCCAGCTTATGGCTGGGTGCCTTTTAGTATATATATTTCATAATGGGGGTACAATTTAAAATACTTATGAGTACCCGGGTACTTTAAAGAAGTACCTGAGCCTAAAGAAACACATTGAGCATGTCTTTGTCCTGTTTACCTTCAGTGGATGTGACAATGTCATCGGAGTGGAGCTGTGTCTACGAAACAGAGACCATGTCGTCATAGTGATGCAGTACTTCCCTCACGAAAAGTTCCATGTAAGAAATATACCAGCTGCACTTTGGGAAAATGAAGCTTAATGCATGTCCATATAGTGTCTTCCCATTACAGTCAGGGATGACACTATCAGTGTCTAAATAATTTTTCTGATTGCTCAGGTGAGCTTTTGTGACCGGTCTTTGTCCGTCGCATGTTCGTCCGTCCGTCCGTAAACATTTGCTCGTAAACACTCTATAGAGGCCACATTTCTTGTCCCATCTTCATGAAACTTGGTCTGAAGCTTTGTCCCAATGAAATCTCGGCCAAGTTCGAAACTGGGTTGTGCCGGGTCAAAAACTAGGTCACTAGGTCAAAAAAAAGAAAAACCTTGTAAACACTGTAGAAGTCACATTTCATGCCCAATCTTCATGTTACTTTGTCAAAATGTTTGTCTTAATGATATCTTGGTTGAGTTCAAAAGTGGTTCCGATCCGTTGAAAAACATGGCCGCCAGTGGGTGGGGCAGTTTTCATTATTTGGCTATAGAGAAACCTTGTAAACACTCTAGAAGTCACAATTTTTGCCCAATCATCATGAAAGTTTGTCAAAACATTGGTTCAATTGATGTCTCGGACAAGTTCGAAAATGGTTGAGATCAGTGAAAAAACATGGCCGCCAGTGGGTGGGGCATTTTTCACTATATGTATATAGTGGCAGTTTTCCCTATTTGGCTATAGAGAAACCTTGTAAACACTCTAGAAGTCACAATTTTTGCCCAATTATCATGAAAGTTGGTCAAAACATTGGTTTTATTGATATCTCGGACGAGTTTGAAAATGGTCAGGATCTATGAAAAAGCATGGCCGCCAGTGGGCGGGGCTTTTTTCTCTATATGTATATAGTGAAAACATGTGAACACAGTAGAAGTCACATTTTTGGCCCAATTTTCATGAAATTTGCTCAGAACATTTGTTTCCTTGAGTTCAAAAATGGTTCCGGTCAGTTGAATAACATGGCTGCTGGGAGGGGGGCAGTTTTCTCATTATGCCCCCCCCCCCCCCCTTTTGAAGAAGAGGGGGTATATTGTTTTGCTCATGTCGGTCCGTCCGTCCACCATATGGTTTCCGGATGATTACTCAAGAGCGCTAATGCCAAGGATCATGAAACTTCATAGGTACATTGATCATGACTCGTAGATGACCCCTATTGATTTTCAGGTCACTAGGTCAAAGGTCAAGGTCACGATGACCCGAAATAGTAAAATGGTTTCAGGATGATAACTCAAGAACGCTTATGCCTAGGATCATGAAACTTCATAGATACATTGATCATGACTCGCAGATGACCCCTATTGATTTTCAGGTCACTAGGTCAAAGGTCAAGGTCACAGTGACCCGAAATAGTAAAATGGTTTCCGGATGATAACTCAAGAACGCTTAGGCCTAGGATCATGAAACTTCATAGGTACATTGATCATGACTTGCAGATGACCCCTATTGATTTTCAGGTCACTAGGTCAAAGGTCAAGGTCACAGTGACCTAAAGCAGTAAAATGGTTTCGGGATGATAACTCAAGAACGCTTATGCCTAGGATCATGAAACTTCATAGATACATTGATCATGACTCGCAGATAACCCCTATTGATTTTCAGGTCACTAGGTCAAAGGTCAAGGTCACGATGACCCGAAATAGTAAAATGGTTTCCGGATGATAACTCAAGAACGCTTAGGCCTAGGATCATGAAACTTCATAGGTACATTGATCATGACTCGCAGATGACCCCTATTGATTTTTAGGTCACTAGGTCCAAGGTCATGGTGACCCGAAATAGTAAAATGGTTTCCAGATTATAACTCAAGAACGCTTATGCCTAGAATCATGAAACTTCATAGGTACATTGATCATGACTCGAAGATGACCCCTATTGATTTTCAGGTCACTAGGTCAAAGGTCAAGGTCACGGTGACCTGAAATAGTAAAATGGTTTCTGGATGATAACTCAAGAACGCTTATGCCTAGGTTCATGAAACTTCATAGGTATATTGATCATGACTTGCAGATGACCCCTATTGATTATCAGGTCACTAGGTCAAAGGTCAAGGTCACAGTGCCAAATAACGTATTCACACAATGGCTGTCAAGGTCACGGTGACTCAACTTAGAAAAATGGTTTCCGGATGATAACTCAAGAATGCTAACGCTTAGGATCATGAAACTTCATAGGTACATTGATCATGACTCGCAGATGAAAAAATGATCAAACTTGACCAGGATGTTTGTCTGGACAATATCTAGGTCAAGTTTGACATTTGGTTAAGATTGAATGAACCGACTCCTCTCAGGTGAGCGAACTAGGGCCATCTTGGCCCTCTTGTTTAAACAAAAATTCAGTCCGAAATTAAAGTGTTGTTACTGATAAGCCTGTGTGGACTGCACAGGCTGTATTTGGGCAATACACAAATGCATTAAGCCTGTTGCAGGCTTATGAAATTCCTCATGTTTTCTATTAATGAATAACATTTCAACTTTCTAAAATGATAAATAAAGACTGACTTACTAAAATGAGAAATTTAAAAAAAACTGCCTGGATTGAACTGTATGTAAAATGCAAAATATTACATTGTTTAACCCTTCACCACTTAGAAATGTATTTTTACGCATTTGTAGTCCCTATGAAAGTTAAATTTAATTAAATACCTTTTTTATTTGATTCAAGTTTTTAAGGCTTCATCTCCAACCATTACCGTATTTTTTCAATTGTAAGACGGGTTTTTTCCCCGATTTTTTTGGGTTGGGGGTCGTCTTATAAGAGCATCCTATGAAAAAACTTAGATTTTTTGGTCGTCTTATAAGAGCATCCTATGAAAAACTTAGATTTTTTTTACTAATATTTGTGACGTGATAACCATATTTCTGATGACAAATAGAAACTACTTTCGTTTAGATACATGATTTGCCGCTTATATCCTTATGTTATTATATATTATAAATGATATGTCTGTTTGGAATACTCGCGAGTTTATTATCGAATAAAAATTAAAAGTTCAATTTTTTTTTTCCATTATATTAATAAGTATGCATTGATTAAAACAATGACATTCAAAACAATGTATTACCGGTAATTATGGACCAAATCGGAAGAGTTGCAATCGCACATGTTAATCCCTTTGTCTAAACACCGCAGACAGCAGTCTAGATGTGTTATGCGTGTTTTCATAATGCCCAACACTTACTCCAGTTCTGTCCAGATGTTCTCTTGATTCAGTGCACAGTACAATTACTGTTTTAATAATTTCTCAACTAATAGACCGTAACGATAAGGATACAGTATCCAATTTTATAATGATATGCACAACGGTTCTCAGGGGTGTGATTTTTCCGCGGATTTCCGTGGATTGGGTTGTCCCGGATGTCACTTCTTAGATTTGCGTAAATTCGTTTTAAAAATGTGGGGGAGAGGGGCTACCACCGATTCCGCGGACGTATTTCATAAGCGGCACGAAATATCCGCAGCCCGCGAAATCTCTCCGCATTTTATACTGGTAGATTCTGCCTAAGCATTTTTAAAATGAGCCATATAATTGGCTGTCGTTTCCCAATCTTCCAATTAAAATCGTGTTCTTAAAATGCGCTCTGTGATTTGTTTGCAAATGGCGCCGTTGTGAAGAGAAAATTAAGATTATTGAAATAACAAATAGCAATCGAATAAACGACTGACATCACCTAGTCTGATAGGAATAATGAAATGTGTTTGTCAAAAAAAGACTACGTTATAGATACAAGCAACACATTTTGTTAAGAAATGTGCCCACTGAATTTGTGTCACGGAAACCGGTGTTTGCAAATTGGAGTGAAGTCTACTCGCGAAGTAAAACAATTTAGAGAGTATCGTTCGAACATAGAAATAGACAAACATGATTTGATTTTTATATGTCAGTGGGTCTGTGTATAATCAGAATCATATGCATATTCTGCTTTATTATGTTTGTCACGCTGTTCAGTTAACAGAAATAGCTTTGAGCTGAGTGAAGATGTGAAATGCAAGATATTGAAAGGTAAACAAATTAAATATATTAATTTAACTCAGTTAATACATCATTAACACCAGAAGAACACTCAAGTGTGTTTGTTTATATTTAGTCTATTAACTGTCATTCAATACATTGAAAAACTGCTGCTATTGATCACAATAAATACTTAACTGTTTACTTTGCATCCTCAGTATGTTAAATGTGAAGTTTAACAGGTTTTTATAAAGAAATATTGTTATGAAGTTCAATAAGTTGTTTATTTAAATGTCTGTTTTTATGTTTGTCATTGCGTTATGCGCGCCATTCGCGTAGTCAAAATCAGTCAACAGAATTTTCCTCCCCTCTGACTTTGCCTCAATCACACCCCTGGGTTCTGCTGCAAACTACTTCTGCCCAATCAAAATTAATTACTGGATGGCTTGATATCTCTTTACCAATCGTTATTGTTCAACTTCACACTGTATATTTTTTTATTGGATGAACACTTGGTTTCGTAGACTTAATCACAGCTGTCCCACAATTAACAGTACAATTACTGTTTCAATAATTACTTAAAGACAGTAACGATACAGATACAGCGTGTTTGATTTGAAATTAATTGAGAAGAAATATCAAATTGTTCGCGATATAATTTTGTTAAAAATACGCTACACAGTTTGTATAAAAAATCAATACACGCACGCTTTCCACACGTATATGTACCTTGACCTTGAACATTGCCACATAATTTTCGCGCTCTTTTGTCGGGAAATATACATGATGAATATATTGGAAGCATTTGTAAACATCGTGTAAACATTAAAAAATCGGAAGTGTGTTTCGGATTTCAAATTATTATTCTCATTTGGGAATTTTACGGAACATTTATGCTTGTGGTATATTTGTTATGAATTCAATATTAATTTGTTACAACGCTTTACGTGCTGAAAAAAATGTTTTGATAATATTATGCATTAAAAGCACATTTCCAGTAGGATAACACCCGCTGACTACTATCAGTCTCTTATGTAACTTGCCGTGATTTTATCTGTACACTGTATAGTCCGATAAATGTGGCAGGTAAAACAAAGCCATAAACTGCAATAAACCCCTGAAATTATCGATTGATAGTGACATGTTGCCACCTAGAGGTGGGCGGTAAAACACGCATTGTGTAAACCATTACGGGTATTTTTACTATTGAAATTTTACCGATTTTCGTCCTTAAAAATTGCCCTGTCTTATTAGAGAGGCCACGCAAAATACAGCCGATCTGGGACCTAAAGTTGGGGTCTCGTCTTATAGTCAATCTGTCTTACAATCAAAGAAATACGGTAGATACTGATGAGCAGCAAACTGCATCAATCCTGAACAGACTGCAAGTTTCTTGCAGTCTCTTCTGGTTTTATGCTGTTTGCATATAGCCATTTTCGATTTGCTTCTGAGTGGGAAAAGGTTAAACTTTAAGTCGTCGTGTTTTAACTTTTGTCCAGGACTACCTGTTACACATGTCTCTGACCGATGTGTACAACTACATGAAGCACCTGCTGGTCGCCCTGCGGCGCGTGCACATGTTTGATATCATCCACCGGGACGTGAAACCCAGCAACTTCCTCTATGATAGGAACACTAAAAGGTTAGGTCTCCAAGAGAAATTGGTAGCCCATGCCCATGGCTTATATTGCTAGTGGGTTCAAATGGGCAAACATGGATCACAATATGCGCCTCTCTCTGGAAAAACTCGGTTTAATTCGTAAGCCTGAAGTGTTTTCCCAGATAATCCTGTGAAGTCAGCGCAGGCTTATCAGGGACAACAATTTTCCCCTAAACGAATTTCTTTTAGAAGCGACTTCCTGTAAAGTAATAATTGCATAGCGCAATGTTTTGTCACAGGCTGCACAGGTTAATTAAGGACATCATGCGTTAAACCCTATTTTCCCAGAGGGGCTCATATTCAAGTATCTTAATCTATTTGTTAAAAAACTCAATGAAAGAAGAGATGTGATAAAGTAAGGTACATTTGGCTAAGATGACCTTAGCCCCGTAGGTCCCCTGTATCTCAGTTGTGTGATGTTATACATAGCAAGTCATGTTCAATAACAATATAAAGCTTAGATTATTAACTAAATTGGCTGTTTTTGAAAAATCTATGATAAAGGCCTTATGTATAATACTTGTAATTTCCGTTTCCATGGTTATGTTACTTAAGTTTGGATGTTTTGTTGGACAACAAGTTCATGCAGAATTTTTGGATTTTGATAAAATTGGATGGAATGGTATTTATATTGAAGCATAACATCTATGACACAGTTTTTAATTTTTATTTTTTTTTGTGGATCCTGTGATAACTTTTTAAGGTCTTCATATTTTTTAATGAAACTTGAAACATGGTCTGATGGCAATATGAAGATAATGTATATGTTTGTCATTTCATTTTGTTCTTATGTCAAGAATTATGGTTGCTATGGCAACAAATAGACTAGAAATATTGCTGAAAATGGAGTTTCACCGGTAGGGGACCATATTGCCTGACAATAGTCTTGTAAGATATGCCCTGGAGGATTTCTGTACTATTTACATTTTTCAGATAAGCGCTGGTGGATTCAGATCTACAATATTTACATGTTTTCAGATATGCCCTGGTGGATTTTGGTCTTGCCCACAAGGCACCAGTGTGCAAGGCCTCCTCGTCACCCAATGCAGCCGGTCCTGTGGACACAAGTGGAATACTTCAGGAAACTCAGGTTGTTTGTAGATGTTGAGTCTTTCTTACATTTCTTTCTTACATTTCAGTGAGGCAAATCTACTGCAAATGAGTGTCATTCTGGGAAAACTGGGCTTAATCCATGTGCATAAAGTGTCATCCCTGATTAGCCAGTGCAGTCAGCACCTGCTGATCACGGACTTTTTTCGTTTAAATGAAGTCTCTAAAAAATCCAGTTAAGCCATAAAGTGTGGTCCCTGATAAGCCTGTGTTGACTTCACAGGCTTATATAGGACAACACTTGATGCACATGCATTAAGCCCTGTTTTCCCAGATTGAGGCTCAAATATGGTGTGAAATCGCAATCATTCGAATTGTATTCATACGAAATGATGGTGTACTAAGAACAAGTTTAACGGTCCATTTGTTTTCCCTGTATTCCATGTTAACAGATTATAATACAATTATTCATTTTTCAGCATTACAATTTGAAAAAAAAATATGAATAAATAAAAACTCACTGTATAAGCATTGGCCAATAAAATGTTTCAACTTTCAGTGCAATAAGTGTACATATTTACTAAGGTAACTTTTCACTATTCAGAACTTGAGCGTAGGCTCGTCCATTTCAACGCCAGTTACCCAGATGTCTCAAAGCAAACACTCAGCAAGTTCATCGTCTAGATCTCAACAGTATACCCCACCCACTCCTAACTTGAGTAACTCTGTGTTCGCCAAACGGGTGAAGTCCCCACGTCGTCTGCTACTTGCCAAGCGGGCGCTGTTGGTGAAGGAGGGCAAGGATGATATACTGTCTCAGAGAAAGGGGGCCCAGCCTGTGCAGTGCAATTGCTTCGGGAAGCCACAGATCTGCTCCGTGTGTTCAGCAAGGTAAGGTGCAGGCTGTCTGCAATGCACATCCGGCATCCGGTTAGGTACTTATTTCACTGAGTCCTTTAGGTCCTTATTTCACTGTATGCAATTTGCGCCTTATTTTCACCGAGTCTGGTTAGGTCTTTATGTCATTAAGCAGAGTCCAGTAAGGCCCTTATTTAAATGAGTCGGGGTTGGTCCTTATTTCTCTAAGTCAATTTAAAAGAACCTGGGCCCATATCAAAGATTTTAGGACTAATTTAAGTTTCAACTAAATTTTAGCTCACAGAATAAACAATTATGATCAATATTTTCTTCAAATAAAGCAATGAAAAGCTGTCTGAAATAAAGTAATGAGGTGGTTCAGGTTGTTTCTTCGTGCTTATTCTTCTTAAAAATTTGTATTTTAACTTGTTTATTTTTTTGTACCATGAATAAGATGGGCTGGAGTGGTGTAGTTTTTCCTCATTTCAGTGCCTCATTTGCGTAGTGATAGATCATAATTGTATTGGATCTATCTCAAAGTGAAGTATTTGGTTGACCAAGTAAAGGGGAAAGGGTATTTCCCGCCCCTAAGGTGTTTTCAGAATGTCTCAGAGCAGGAGACCAAATCATGAAAACTGTGAACATTTACATCCGTGTTCATGAATTTTACACGACATGGACATTACTGGGTATACTCTATCAGTCTCTATGTCATTTTAGGTGTGATTTAATAAAGGATGAATTTAGGATGAATTCAGCAATCAGCTCTTCTGTAAATTGTTCAAAAACGAAGAACTTCTTCAAGTACATGTACATTGTTGTTTTGTTCAAATGTTAGATAAGCTATTGTACTGAAGAATGATGTTGTATTAACCCTTTCACCCATAGCAAGCAAAGTGAAAATGTCTTTTGCAACCAGCATAAAACCAGAACATCCTTCGAGTAACTCGAAATCTGATCAGCTTAAATGCCCTTTGCTGCTCATCAGTATCTAAGGGTTGGAAATGAAGCCTTACAAACTTGAATCTAGTAAGAAAGGCCTTAAATTAAATACAACTTTCTAAGGGACTACAAATGCATGAAAAATAAGAATCTAAATGGTAAAGTGTTAAACTAATCTATCTAATAAACTGGTGTTTTTGATGAATGTCACCTAAGAAAAGGCAAAGACAATTCTTTGCAATATAATAATGCTTGCAAGCGAATATAGCAATCACTTGCTGACAATGAAAATTGCCAGATAAATGAGCCTCCTTTTGGGAAAATGGTCCGCACAGTCTAATCAGGGAAGAAACCTTCTGCTTTTATGGTATTTTTCATTAAAAAAAGTCCCTTCTTAGCAAAAATCCAGTTAAGGCGGAAATTGTCGTCCCTGATGAGGCTGTGTGGACTGCAAAGGCTAATCTGGGATGACACTTTCAGCACATGCATTTAGCCAAGTTTTCCCAAACCAAGGTTCATACAATAGTCTGTACTTCAGGAGCAACCAGAATGCCCCCCGTGCTGGCACCCCTGGATTCCGGTCCCCAGAAGTGTTGATGAAGTGTCCAGACCAGTCAACTGGTAAGTCCAGTGAACAAGTTCTACATCTCTCAAAAGTGTGCTGTTTGTACAGCTTGCTTGTGCAGCATTTTGTTTTTTTCAATATAGAGCTATTGTTTTCGGCACCATTCTCAATGTCAAAAGAAATGTTTTGTTCCCAAATAACTGCCTTAAATTCTCAATATGAGATTTCTCAAACAAAAGTTTTTGTGTGTGTAAATAAAATGCAACATTTAATTAAATTTGCCTATGCAGCTCTATAGGTCAAACCTTATTAAATGTAATATTGAAAACAAAGTATTAGCTAAGTATGAAAGCTTTATATATCTTCTCAATATGAGGGAATGTGCATTAATGCGAGCGTCTGAACCCACACTGTAGCTTCATCATCCATCACTCAATAAAAAAACCATATTATAATCATTCACAGTGATTAGGGATGGCATGTTCTATCAAACACCCGTCCTTGTAGCTCAAAGGTCAAGGTCACATAGAGGTCATACATCTTATGTAGGTATTACTCAGCTTGAAAGGACTGTATCTACATTATTCAACATGCAATTTTTTCAATTACCACAAATGTTTGCCATGTGGAGACGGCAAGGTCAATGTCACGCTAGGATGTTGAAGGTCATGTTCAAATTCAAATTTAGTATTTTATAATGCATCATGATAAAAATTATCTTATTTAAATTCCATGGTTGTTTTTTCAGCGGTGGATATCTGGTCAGCAGGAGTTATCTTCCTCTCCTTGTTATCGGGACGGTACCCATTCTTCAGAGCTAACGACGACATGACCGCCTTGGCTCAGATCATATCTACCTTCGGTACTGATTCAGTGAAAGAAGCTGCGAAAGCATGTGGTATGCATAGAGTTTTCTTCATATTGCAATATCAAAGTGTTGTGCGAAAATAACTGTCAAACTACTGAATATTTTAATTAACAGTATATCTCACTTATGTTTGTTCTATAAAGAAAGGCGGGATGTATGGTTTTGCAAATGTTGATATGTAGGTTTGTGAGTCTTTTATTTCAAATTTCCTTTAAAATATAACTGCTTGATAAATATTTTCTGTTGAATATACGTTATTTAAAAAAATATAGCAACTTGCAAAAAACACTGGTAGTATTTTGAAGTACATGTTTATTCCATTTCTGAAATTCTGGGCTCTAATATCAGGTCCTTCATGGAAGATGTAATTTTGATAGGTTAATGTCCATCGGTGGTTGTGATTGTCTGTTTGTCCATCTATATATAATCATTTTTGGTGTAATGCCTGTCACAAATTCAATATAATTTGTATTGTTATAAATTCCAAATCTTTGTGTATTTCAGGCAAAAGTCTGATCTGCAGTCAAACACAAAGTCCTGTGGATTTTCGGACGCTGTGCATGAAACTTAGGGCTGCCCCTATGAGCAAACACCAGACAAAGAAAGGTGTCACGATGGACCCCCTATCAGAGCAGTCCTGGAGATCAGTGCCTGACTCAGCCTTTGACCTACTTTCCAGACTTTTAGATCTCAACCCTTACACACGAATTACGGCTGAGGAGGCACTTACGCATAAGTTTTTCAGCGAAATGGAAGAGAGATTGGGAAGTGTATTATGTTGATGAACCAATGTGTTGTTAACCTATAAGCAATGTTCATATGTGGGTCAGTATTGAAATAAAATGCAAGTACTCTGAGACACTTTAAAAAAATAGGGAAAAAAGCGTGAACTAATGAATGAATTTAAATGTTTGTAACAATTATATTGCAATTGATACATGCACACCTTAATGTTTTTAATGACCATCGTATTAACATGGTTTGTTGTTTAAAACATCTGCATGTGTGTACTTAATGCAGGTAAAAAAAACAGTATCTATTGTTGCGTCCAATTTATATTTAAGTGCCCATTTCTTCATTGTGCAAAGTTTTGCCTTTGTAAATTGTTCTATGTACAGTGGAATCTGATTTGTAAATGTTTTATTATGTTGTCAATGCGAGAAAATGAAAATACATAAAATAACAGAACTATTCAAAATACTGTTTTTAGACTGGTTCATAGTGTATCTTTGTGTAGTGGAACATAGTGTATCATGAAGGTGTTTTACTTTAGAGATCCAATTTGCCAGATTAGTGTCAAAATAAGCAATAGGCTGAAAAAGGGATGTACATAAGAAGGGGCACACCAGCACATAGCCCCTTAAAATTGTGGTGGGTCCCCTATATTTTCTTAGAAAGCTCATATGCCCTATGTTAATTAGTTCGCCAGACAACTAGCCTCAAATCCAACTCGCCCCAAGACCACTCGCCCGAGAATATGATCAACTTGCTCAAAACATTTTTAGGACAACTCCCGCCAATTGAAATACAACTCGCCCCAAATGAAATGACAATCAGCCCTGAATTATCTTTTCATATATAGAGGACTCTTGTGTGAAAAAATGTATTGTTTAACAATTTTAATTTAAATACACTAACACGAATAATATGGGAGAAAAAAAACACTAGAAATGTGTTATACTCGTAATTTATAAAAAACGCATATTCAAGATACAAACTTTTTTTAGTGAAAACATAAAGCATCAATGATTGCATTTTAAAAGAAATAAATAAAAACTTGTATGAAAAGAATGGTTGCAGTGATATTTAGAAAAATCATTTGAATGATTTCGTACACAATCGTTATAAACAGTAAGCATTGCATAGACAATACAATTGAAGACCCTGAACTGTTCACACAATAAGGGTATCATCCTAGCGATTCTTCTTGATAGCATCGAATTGCTATCCAGGAAATTCCGCTCAAAACTACATTACAAAAATTGCTACAGGCTTGCATGAGACCGCCCGTTATGCTTTAAGGCCATGATGACCACAGAAGTGACATACCCTTCTGCATACATGTATATATAAATATACATCGAAACTGTAAATATCTTTTTAACTGTGTAACAGTCAACCTCGTATTGTAATTTCATTTCTTTTTACTTAGATTTTATTTTTTAGCTTGTCTATTTTTTTTTTAAATTATGAGCTATTGTCATCACCTTGGCGTCGGCGTCCGGTTAAGTTTTGTGTTTAGGTCCACTTTTCTCATAAAGTATCAAAGCTATTGCATTCAAACTTGGTACACTTACTTAGTATCATGAGGAGACTGGGCAGGCAAAGTTAGATAACTCTGGCGTGCATTTTGACAGAATTATGTGCCCTTTTTATACTTAAAAAATTGAAAATTTGGTTAAGTTTTGTGTTTAGGTCCATTTTATTCCTTAAGTATCAAAGATATTGCTTTCATTCTTGCAACACTTACTAAATATCATGAGGGGACTGTGCATGCAAAGTTATGTAACTCAGACTGGAATTTTTACAGAATTATGTACTAGTACCCTTTTTATACTTAAATTTTTTTTTAATTTGGTTAAGTTTTGTGTTTAGGTCCACTTTATTCCTAAAGTATCAAAGCTATTACTTTCATACTTGCAACACTTACTAACTATCATAAGGGGACTGTGCAGGCAAAGTTATGTAACTCTGACTGGCATTTTGACAGAATTATGGGCCCTTTATACTTTGAAAATTGAAAATTTGGTTAAGTTTTGTGTTTTGGTCCACCTAACTCCTAAAGTATCATAGATATTGCTTTCATACTTGGAACACTCGCAAACTATAATAAGGGGACAGTACAGGATAAGTTGCATAACTCTGGTTGTCATTTTGACGGAATTATGGCCCTTTTTTGACTTAGTAACTTTGAATATATGTTTAAATTTTGTGTTTAGATCCACTTTACTTCTAAAGTATCAAGGCTATTGCTTTCAAACTTCATATACTTTCATGCTATCATGAGGGTACTGTACCTGGCAAGTTGAATTTTACCTTGACCTTTGAATGACCTTGACTCTCAAGGTCAAATTATTAAATTTTGTTAAAATTGCCATTACTCCTTTATTTATGATCAGATTTGATTGATACTTAGACAAAACAACTCTTACCTGACATACCACAATAGACTCCACCCAAACCATCCCCCACGCCCCACCCCAGAATTCCCCCCCCCCCAAAATATAGATTTTTTTTATGCCCCCAGATCGAAAGATCGGGGGTATATTGTTTTTGGCCTGTCTTGTCATTGTATGTGCGTGTGCGTGTGTGTGTGTGTGTGTGTGTCCCAAAACTTTAACCTTCTTCATAGCTTTTGCAATATTGAACGTAGTAACTTGATATTTGGCGTGCATGTGTATCTCATGGAGCTGCACATTTTGAGTGGTGAAAGGTCAAGGTCAAAAAAACAAACACAAAAACTTTAACCAAAACTTTAACCTTCTTCATAACTTTTTCAATATTGAACACAGCAAATTGATATTTGGCATGCATGTGTATCTCATGGAGCTGCACATTTTGAGTGGTGAAAGGTCAAGGTCATCCTTCAAGGTCAAAGGTAAAAAAAAATCAAAGCGGCGCATTAGGGGGCATTGTGTTTCTGACACACACATCTCTTGTTTTTAAATATCATCTAATAAATGACCACACCATCACACTATACCCCCGATCCCCCCCCCCAATTTTTTTTTGAAACATGGTTAAAAAACACAAATATTTATTTTTATTATTTTATTTTTAAATGACCGTCCAACCATCACACCCAAGAATCGCCCCCCTCCAAAAATATAATTATTTTTGTTGCATTTTTTTTCTTATTTTTGGAAGATAAAGTAATAAATGACCACACCCCCACACTATACATCCCTCTCCAACCCACCCCTCCCTCCTTTGTGATTGAAGTATTGAGATAGGTACCTTCACCTTTAAAAACAATAATAAATGAGCGGTCTGCACCCGCAAGGTGGTGCTCTTGTTTAAACCTATTATAACCACCAGTTTTGAACATTTGCGTGTGCCAGTCATTCATCTACCAAGTCGACTTATCGTCTCGGGTACTTCGCAAAGTATTCAGAGGAACATAGAAACACAACAACAACAGCAAGGCTAAATGTTCACAATCAGTGTTTTTTGCAGTGCTGCAACTAGCCATTCTTAAGATGAAAGCGATACCAATTTCATAGTAAATTTTGAATGCCAATTTGCAATACTGTGTTAATAACATGTATCCTTTTACCCAACTAAAGGCGGAACGTCATTGCATTGAAAGAGAAATGTTGGCCAATTAAAGCACACAATTTGTATGAGCGACAGCAATCGTAGGCAGGCAATACCTGCAGTAAAATCATGCAGATGACTCGCGATGTGCATGTATATGTCATTGCCACATAAATCTTGGCAAGTTCTAAGAAAACTTATGACGTCAACCAGCTGTTACCAGCAACGAAATAGTAAATTTCATGCATAATACTGTCAACACTATATTCGACTCGTAAATCGTTTTAGCAAATTATCATTGAATTCATTATGCAAGTGTTTATGTTTTTCTGAAATTTCAAACGAGCATAATTACAGTTGTATTTCAAACCCATTTCTTAATGTTAACGTTCAGGCGTTTGTTATCCGAAAACCAACTTCCCAATGATAATGATAACGTTACGTTAGCAAATTCAAGATTCAAATCAGGAGTGCTTATTTATTTCGCTTTGATCTTTTGTCTCAATAAAAAGGGTGGGAAAAAGTATGCAGCATGTGCAAACTCGCGTCATTGGCATGGAAAGCGTGGATGCATTGACTGTTGCATAAACACACACTCATCATGTAACGTGGTTTATGCATGTTCAGTGGAAATATTTCATCAAATCTCTATATAGTCACTTATGCTGAAATTCAATTGATACTTTAGCAAAATGGTAACATTTATGTTTATGAAATTCTTGGGCACTTTTGTCGTCAATGTCTACAAGAAATAGCGTTTAAAAATGGAATATACATGATGATCGGGTAATTAATAGAAACTTGACACGTAGTACGTACCTATGCAGTTATAGAGTCGGTTGATACGGATGTATTGGGGAATCATTGAAGTCGTGATTATACTCTCTTTGCAGTTAAGGTTTATAACAATTAGCATCAATTTATAATATTTTATGCACACATAAAAGATTTTATGTCATTGTACGATTTCTTAATTGTTGAACATTATATTGATTCAAGCCTTATATTTAATTACTTGTGTATAACCTCAGTGTGGGGTCACATGGGCTCTTTTGACCAATCAAATTCAGTGTTGGCCATTGTGGCCCTTTGGATCCTTCTAGACTAACGTGGCAATCCAATATGGTCGAAATTAACAACCCACCTCCACTCCTTCTCCGCCATAAGGTTTTGACGCCCGTACTATGTATGTTTTTACTTGTGTGTAAAACACATTTGTTTCTTATTTGACTGTTATACGCATAAAATATTTTTCTTTTATACTTATTTTGGGCGTGTTTTTCCCGCCGTCATCACATTCAACTTCACAAATTCATGTTTTTGTATGTGTATATGCGTGTGGCGTGTTTTTACCACCCATTATGCCTTTCTGGAAAGAATCTGTTCCATTTTTATCTTTTTTATGGCATTTTATAATTAATGCCCGTTTTCAATCAACAATATTGTGTTTGTTCTTTCCTTCAAGTCATACGAGTCCGTCCGGTCTATGACCTTTTCATTACCACGAGGACAATACATAAAAAATGTATCTATCAATGATTTCATAGCTGACTTTCTTGTAGAGTCATAGCGCACCAAATGGCGTCATTCGACTTTAAAAATGTAACAAAAAAAATAAGTATGGAGGGGACAGCCCTTCCTAACCCACCTTATTTGCCCTGGGGCATCTGAAATACGTCATAAGCACTGCATAAAAATATATCACTTCATTATCAATATGTTTATAACAGGCATAGATTTAACTACGGCTGGATTTTCAGTTTAACTCTTGAGAGATCACTTATCTTAAATTAAGTGCAATTCAGGGATCGTACGTTTGCAAGTTTATCGTATTAGTTCAGACCAGAAGAGTTGGTAAAAATGCATGTGAGAACTGTTCAAACATGAACTAATCAATAAACTCTAAGATAAATCAGACGACTTGTAACTACCATAAGAAGCTCGCTTGTTAACTGATAATTATGTCGCCCTACTTTCAGAAAATGGTTTCTCCAAGTGTTATCAGCAAAATGTTAAGTCAACTTTTATATACTGGGGTACGTGGTCTTTTTGTAACTTGACAGTGGTTTTGGTACTTCAGAGTGTATTGAAATAGGGATGTGGGCTTGAACATCTCATATATTTCAGCTATAGGTGTCAATTTAGAACAGAGGTTAATATAATATTAGTAACTAAAAACTGTGTGTGTCGTCATAAATATAGATTCTATTCACAAGGAAGGGATCATAATAATAGTAAATATATTTTCAATCAAAGAACAGGTCACACTATCTATTGCAAAATGGCAACCTCTTTAGAATCAAATTTTAACAGTTCAGATTTAGTGAAGGACTTTGTTTGTGGAGCTTGCGAAAGTAAAAATATTGAAGAAATGGCTGATTATTATTGTCCAACATGTATAACGTTTTTTTGCGAAAAATGCATTTATCAACATGATCAGTTATATGCACACCATTCCAAATATGGAAGAGGTGAAACAAATAAATGGCCTCTTACAAAGACACTTGAAAATTTACTACTGAAATGTGATATCCACAAGGAGAAGAAACTGGCATCTTTCTGTCAGGACCACAGTCAGCTGTGTTGCACTGATTGTGTTTTACTGGATCACAGGTAAGTTACATTCAGTCATGCAATAAATGGGAAAACCCATCAATCTTAGACAGTACAAACAAAGAAGACCCATTCGAAATCATTTTAAAATCACAACCATATCAACATGTGAATGAATCTACCATTTCTGCATAAAATCGATCAGCCTTGTAATCCCCCGCCATAGGCGGAGGGATATTGTTTTGGCGTTGTCCGTCCGTCCGTCTTTCCGTCTGTCCGTTCGGAGCCATATCTTGGAAGTGCTTCGGCGTATTTCATTGAAACTTGGTATGATTATATATATATATATGGATAACAGGATGATGCACGCCTAATGGCATTGTACACCATCCGTTAATAACGGAGTTATGGCCCTTTTTATCTTGAAAAAAATGCTTTTTTGTGTGTCCGGATTTGGAAGTGCTTTGGCAGATTTCATTGAAACTTGGTATGAGTATATATATTTATAAGAAGATGATGCGCGCCAAATGGCATTGTACACCATCAGTTAATAACGGAGTTATGGCCCTTTGTATCTTGAAAAAAAAAGCTTTTTTTAGTGTCAAATATAACACTTTTGTATCCAGAAGCATATTTGCGGGGGATATCAATTTAACGAATGTGCTTGTTTGTATTTGTAATAGATGGAATTTCCAAAAACAATCTCACTTTGTAATAATTATTTTTTGTAAGTTAATGAGATTATAGAAAATTTTATTCTTTTACTGAATTTAAGGTGAATATTTAAAACTTTAAAATAGTTGTTCGCAACAAATGATAAGAAAACCAATGAGTGTTTGGCAAACGTTGCTGAATATTACTAAACGATTACAAACACATGCCTTACATAAACAATATTATACATTCTCTAGCTTGCACTGTGTATTACATAATATTTTTGAATCGCATATTAAACGTTCCGATATATGATGTCACCTTAACCGTTTACTATTTATATGGTTAGAAGTGTTTACTTCAATACAATTTGTTGTAAACGATCGGTGGATGTAATACTGTAAGTGGCGTTTCCTCGAGGAACTCGTGGTTACACTACAGAAGAATTAATACTGTGATATAAACTATACTGTTCACAAAAAGATATTATTCTTGGACGAAGTTTCACTTTATTTTGTTGTTGTGTTGGGCGATGGTAAGTTTATCCAATGTTCGTAGTCTTCGAACTTGACCGACTGGATTTTGTTCATGTGGCTCTTGAACATGATTCTACCGTTGATAAACCATGCATCGCTTACTTCATCGGCAATTGTCTTCTTCACACACATAAGAACATGCAGATTCAACCTGGTCATGTCTTCATTTATGAAAATGTTTGTTCCGCGGATCTTCTTCCTGTTTGCTAAAATAAGTCCTTTGGTCTGTCGGCTTACTAGTCTTACTATAATTTCTCTGTTTGTATTGTTCTTGTTTGGTAATCTATGTGCAATGTCTATGTCTGCCATGGTGATATTGCAGATGTCGTTATCTTTCAGCATTCGTATTACCTTGTCAGCAGATTCTCTGGCTGATTCTCGCGGGTTTGTATCGTGTAACCCTTTTCTGGTATTTCTTGAAATGTAATGTTATGTATGTATTAACATCACTATACTATTTGGAGTGGTCTAATAGTTAGAAAAAAGGTAAAATAAAGGTTTACTTTCGGACTTTACTTCCAGGGGTCAGATTGTTCAGTGGATATGCAGCTTGACTTATGGATACATTTTTAGATGCATGTAAATATGTAAAAAAAATGAGTGCAGCATATTTTATTAGTAGCTACACAAATCTGATTGTTAAACATCTTTGCTTATTAAACTGGCAGCATTATCCGCATATTTATTTCAACGTGTAATATTTTTGTAACGAGCAATATAATCGGCTGTTGTTTCCCAATCTTCCAATCATAATTGGGCTTTCCAATTATAAGTAAGTGTTGTCCAGTTTCGTTTCATTGACAGATTGAGAAGTATTTTTTCACAGAGATCGAGAAAGAACACGATTGAACATTACGGACCACAAATTGTTAAATTTTGATTTTTAACAAATACCTAAAATAACGGGGAAAAAAATACAGAATTCTTGCCGTTTATTTATATCCTCCCCAATTACCTTGAGTCGAGCATGACCCAAAGTCGATCACTATATTTACATTAATAACGCGGCTCTCGTAATGACGTCACACGCATGCGCTCCGAGTATTTTGTTTTACTAATATTACTATGCTTGAAAATAATTACAGACACGAATAATATAAGGAAAAAAACAGAGTAATTGTATTGTAAAATCTTACTTCAACTATAATAATCCAAATTTATGCCTATTTCTTGCATTTTTACGGTACTCTTCATTAAACTGGCACATAAATTGCAGACCACTGCCCTGGTTTAAACACAACAAATTCATGTATTTAATTTATTTGAATGAAAATTCTTTAATTTGTTCACGATTCCCAGAAAATGTTGCATGGAACAATCTGTGAACGCACATCGCGAAAATAGGTTACATGACGATATACACACGTTCAGTGGGTAAGCCCTGTCCCGATTGGATGATAATTTTATCAAATCTTTTAATAGAAACATAAATTTGCCAACATTTTATTTGAAGAAATTGCGAACGTTATTTTCTTTTTCAACTCTTGAGCTCTTTTTCGTGTCAATGTTGCTCAAAAGCAGATCGACCGATAAAACAGAAATTTGTTAAATGGGAAATAGAAGATATGAAAAAAAATCTTTCAGTTTCTCTAAATTTGTTCAGTAAATCGAATTTTCGAGGTTTTGTTGACCTCCTGCCGATTGCAATCGAGTACTCTCGCTTTTCAGATGTGACCTCTCGACTCAAGGTCAACAACGCGCGTAGTGTATGTCATTTTCGGGTGTGTATGGAACTATCGGCTTTGCGTTGTTAAACACGCTGTAAATAAACAATTTTGACCTTGTTTGAACGGGAATTAAATAAATCTTAAAAGGTACAACGTTTTTTGCGGCATTGTTTGAATTAATTCAGAAATTATTTTAGTTGTTTCCTTAACCGCTCGACTCAAGGTAATTGAGGGATACAAAAATGTAGAATTTACCTTTTCTTTCTCTAGGTCGCAAAGTTTTCAACGAATTTTTACCAAACTTTCAAGAAATGTGTGTTGACATAAAATGAGTTTGTTACCCAGGCAATTCATACAATTCACTTCAGAGCCCTATCCCTGTTTTAAGACAAACGGGGCCAAATTTTCCAGAAGAATACAGCATCCCATGGAGTTTTTTTTTTTAAACGGACGACTATTTCTGTTCTTTTTAACTTATCAGATTTTACAAAACATTATAAACATTTTTTTTATTAAAATATCTTTTGTCTCCTAATAAATTCTTTAAAATTAGTTAATCATGTACAAAACACTTTTAATATGTTAAATTTTAAATAATAAGTAGATTTTTAGCTCGGCTGTTTTCGGAGGAAACCCGAGGTAATGTCATAGCCAGCTCGTCCGCCGTCCGCCGTGCTAAAACCTTAACATTGGCTCTAAAATAAAGTAAAATAAAATTCACCTACAACTTTGAAACTTCATATGTAGATGCACCTTGGTGAGTTCTACACGCCACACCATTTTTGGGTCACTAGCTCAAAGGGCAAGGTCACTGTGACCTCTAAAACAAAATAAAAAAATCTGACAAGCTTTCATTTAATCAAAAATGCACCCGCAGCCGAGTGTTTGCACCCGTTATGCGGTGCTCTTGTCTATATAATTTGCCTTTTAAAAGTAATTTATTCCTTCATTTACAGACCTGGTAAGCTCTGTTGGTAGTGCGCTGGACTAGATATCCGAGGATAGCGTTTGAGATCGCCTGCCTGGCCTTCATGCAGCTATTCCCTCCCTACCCTTGATACAAGTGCAGTTTAAGTGAATGACATAAATATGTGCACTTAGTACTGGTTCACTAGCTTCACTCAAGCTAAATGTGAGTTGGGTAACTGACCACGATGATATGTATGGGATACCAAAGGGGTCGAAACTTTAACTTCTGCTCGAGCAGAAAAAAATGCTGCTCGAGCAGCAATTAAATGCTGCTCGACCAGCAAAATACTGCTCGACCAGCAAATTTACTGCTCGACCAGCATTTTTTCTGCTCGAGCAGAAAAATCCTGCTCGACCAGCATTTATTTTTAGATTATGGCATTAGCCAATCAGAACTCTTGTTATATTTGTCATTTGGTGCAAAACTGGTTTGTTTGGAAAAAATGGCTGCCGCCGTGATGGTGCCTTTTTCACATCTTCTGCAAGTTTATGTGACGATCTGTTTAAAGTTTAACATTGACACGCGGTAAGTGCTTTATATTTTGGCTGCAAACTAGTCGATCAAAAAATTGTTGCCATTCGCTTAATGAGAAAATCGATCATAAATGTCTAACGGCTGTTAAAACTTTTGCGAAAATCACGACGATGACTGATAAGAATTGGTCAATGGGTGGGTTCTCTGTTTCTATCGATTTACTTTCTTAATGATGTTTAATTATTGCTTCCGACACAGGTGCCGATTGCCTGTGATTGTGCCTTTCTGGTTAACATTGTTTACGTTTCTCGTTCTCCCCATATATGTATATCTGCTGTCCTAACTTTTACAATTATCCAAAATATCATGTCTGTTAACCAGTTCTCAGTGCCCCAGATAAGCTGCGTATCTGCGTCTTTCACCCTATTAAAATATTTAAAAATGCAAAGAAAAACAATATCATGAGTATTGAAAAGGCAACCAATTTGACTTTTACGCAAATTCATCAAATTAACGATACAAAACTTCGATTAAAAATGCTATGCTCATTTTAGGTATTTTCTCTTTGGAATTATTATCATAACGCGGTGACGCTTACACTCAGTAAGCTTAGCAAACGGTCATAGTTATTCAAACGCTATGCGTTTTCAATCTGACCTAATTCGTCGCTCATTGTGCATGTATTTGTAAAGCGTCTGTAGTTTCAGTTTCTATTACGATGCGAAATAAAAATAGCTAAGAGAGGTCGAAAGACGTCCGAGATTGTTGCGCCAAAATATCAGCCGATCGCAAACTTTTTCGAATCAAGAAAGCAAGAGCCAATAAGTGCCGAATCATTCGTGTTATCGATTTTGTTAGAAACTGTGCATACAGCATTTGAGTTGACATCCAAAAAACATGATGGAAAGTCTGTGACTTAACAAATCTGTCAAAAGTATAAAAAGGCATGTCATTGGTTAGAAATTCTCGACATTTTTTAAAGTTTATATCATGGACAGTTTCAAGGATAAAAGATGTTACAAAACATCAGTTTATTAAAATGTATGATGATAGTTTACAGTTCTATTGAATCAATACAAGAGTGCAGCGTCAACGGAAGTAAATCAGCAATTATTTAAAGGTATGCATTTTTATTACTCATTTCACTCTATATGAAGAATGGAATCACCCTATTTTTTAAAATCAATGGTTGAAAACCCAATTTTCCCAAATAATTATCTGGGGCACTGAGTTCTCGAGGACTTTTCTCAATTTCAATGTAAATTATTTTTCACCGAGGCCTATTAGCTTGTTCAAAGCTAACAACAGGTAAAATGTGAGTTGTGTCTGAATTACAAGTTGTTTAATTTTTCATATTGAAATGTTTACAATTTACTATTTATTAAATAACTTGGCAGTGCATAATTAAGTTCTGGGATGTTATTTTCAGCTCTGAACTGCGAAAAAAATGCATAATAATTACATTGGTGGCACTATACTGTAATGAGTTACCTTTCATCTGTCCTTCCATTATAATGTCCCTAAAGCAGACTTCCCAAACTCTGCAGAAAGAGATTAGGCATTGTATTACACACTCATTTTAACCATGGCATGCTATTGTACAACATGTCTTGACGGAAATAATTTCGCTAAAAAATATTTGCAGGAAATAATTTTTCCATGGCGAATCGTTTGTATCTTTTTATCTTTATTCTGAAATGCCCCTCTTAAGAATAATGTCATGTATAGCTGGTTTAGAATTAAGGATGATGATATGTCCTAACAGGATTTTGTCATGTCATTTACTGTACTTTTTAACCTACATGTTTTTGAATATTCAGTCCCCATGTAACTACGCCCATATGTTGTGGACATTTTCATACAAGAATACAAACAGGAATATGTATTGGAGTTTGCTGTTTAAATTTACAGTCAATCGGAGGGTAACAGGTTTGTTTTTAACCAGAAGTGAGGAACTAAACGCAATTTGCAGGGAAAAAAATATCTCTTTATACCACTTAAGTATATTTGCATCACAGGAGCTCTGGTGTCGTGAGGTTGAGGAAACTAGTGTTGAATCTAAAACATTTAGCATCATGGACTCAAAAGTGAGAAGCCAAGTCAGACACCGCAAAATGTAAAATAATCTGTCAGATGTTTGGTCTGACAGGCTACGAAATTCTGTCAGACTGAAGGATAATTTCTGGATTCCACTTATTAGCATACCTGATAATAGCATATTTCTGTAATTAGCATATAGCAGTGCTCCAGATAACATGTGTAAAGGCGTAAAAACAAATAAAATTTCTTAAATAACGATTTAGATTTAAAATCTTTGCATAAAGTTACGCATTGAAAAAATAAAACACGAATTCGACATTTTCGAACGTGCGTAAAACTTCCAGTAGCAAATTATATATGGTAAACATTTCATCCCGGTTCTGACAAGTCAAGGCGCTCAATTAAAACTACAGCTTTAAGTCAACGTCTCTTTGCTGTTAGGAAGGGCCACACTTAAGAACGGTCAAAAGGCCAAACAGTCTCGATTCTGTTCTCCTGGTATTACAGGCGAGTCATTACTGTTTATTGTACCTTTTTAATTACACTTATCGTAATTTTTATTCACAAGTAATAAACAATATACCTATTCAAAATGTCATTAAAATTAAATGTTAAATATATATTTTTGATATGACTTTAACGGCGCCCAAAATGCCATTATGAGCTAAGCCGAATTGACAGTTACTGTTTTAAATAAAAATCAAAATGGCCAACCAAAGCGGTGTATCGAAGCGTGGAAGGCAAAAAAAGCAAGATGAGCAAGATAGATGTGGGGTCTTTTGAGCCAGAAAATCTGTCCGATTATGGGAAAGCAAGAAACAGAAAAGAAAGCCAGGCTTTTCCAAGACTATAAACCAAAATGTTGGATTGTTGATGTGTCAAAAACAATGCATAAAAATTATTTGGTAATATAGTGTTAAGAATTAATTTTATAAATAGGGGGTAAAATAAGAATTAATTTTTGAAATAGGGAGTAAATAAGAATTTGACCAAATTTTTATCTGGAGCTCTGATATAGAATGTCGAAGCACAGATTAATTCTTAAATTTTAATGTATTTTTCTTCTATTAATAGCATAATTTTTAACCCCAATATTCAGAATTCACTTAAAGTCTTTATAGCATAGAACATTCTCAGAATGCCAAGAAAATATGCTTTAAATCTGCAAAAATATGCTCAAATGCAAATACCTTAGAATACAATTCCATTTGATAAATAGTTATCTTAAACATCAATCATATACAATGTTGAATTTAAATTTCACTTTGACGATCAATTATTAACAGATTTGACTTATTGTATGCCCCCAGTTGCTATATTTATGCTAAAATGTGTGTTCCTGTTAATAGCATATTCCTGTTATTAGCATAATTTTTGCTGACATGGTATGCTAAGAACAGGAATCCACTGTAGCAACATATTAATCAAGAATTATGGTTTGAATCCTCGAACTATTATTTTTTATGGTGAAAGAAAATCTCCATGGCGCGTTTTCAAAAATTCCTAATCAAGCTTGGTAAAAGAACACACAGAATAGCAAATTTATTACAGCGCTAACTTCCGGGTAAAAATGATTGATTTTTTTTATATTCCTTAAAGACAAGTGCCGCATCATATCCTATGGGTGATTTAAAAAATAATGAAGCCTAAATAAAACATGCATTTATTTTCTTACCATTACAGGGGTTTTTATCTGATTTTGGGGAAAGGGCCTGGCCTTTTTTTTAGGGGAAAAAAATCGCGCGAAACGCCAGATTTTTTGGGGAAAAATCACACGAAACGCCGGATTTTGGGCAAAATAAGGAAAGTCTTAAATAATCAATAAAGCATATTTTACTTTTTTTAAAACAAATTCAAGGAAACAGAAAATTTAATTATGCAATATTTTTCTTTTTTCTACACTGGATCAGATTAACTTATATATTGAAAGGTTAAAAAAAAAAAAAATTTTTTTTGGAGGGGAAAATGAAATCTAGGGGAAAATTTACCAGCTGAGGGGAACAAAAAATCGGAGGGGAAAGGGCCGATGATCGGCGGGTCACAAAGAAGGGGAAAAAAAACCTGCATTAAGCATGTTTTGAGTTCTTTTTCTATCTTACAGAAGTGTTTCCATGTGATTAACTTAAATGTGAAAATTCTTCTCAATAACTTGCTTCATTTACAAAATATATTGAAAAATATCCTTAAAAGTGTACTGGTTTTGCGTGACATTTTATGTAAAAGGCAATTTTCAATTCTATACTTCAATAAAACTTTCAGAAATATTAGGTATTGCCATCATTAAATGAATATAAAAATGCATATGCTTTAAGAAAAATAAAACAATGCTTCTAACTTAGGTTGATATCTCTTGTAGCAAGTGTTCAAAGCAATGATGTTTTTGTCAATTTTGTGCCACAATTTTCAACTCTCTTCACGTATATTAAGAGGTGGCATCATAAAGTGCTTCAATATTTATAGGCAAAAAGTGTCCCAAGTGTACATTTTGCAAGAAAGTTATTTTAAATTTTTCATAAGATAGAATTTTCAATGTTTTACATCATTTTCTTCAAACCATTAATGTTTATCACTAGATGTACTGAAAATTTGATGCCAAAACCTTGTGAACTTTTTTTGCAAGACAAATATCGCATTGTCCCAAGTGTACGAAATTTTTATCACGTTTGATAAACAGGTGATAGCTTTTAAAAAATAAACAAAGGCACCAATTTTCTGGAAAGAAGTACACAGAAGGGTGTAATCTCCAACAGAAAAAGGTGGTTTCTTCACTCTGGGGGTGAACTACTCTTATTATATGGGTATGTCTCCATATTTTGTCTTCAGAAGAAAAATATAAGCATATAAATGATAATGTGTGGGAACTTGGGAAGTATATTTGACTTTACCATAACATTATTACAAAAATGCATTTCCTCTTCTCAAATTAATGTCAATTTTAATCAAAATGTTTCTCCAATAATCTTCAATGTTAGCCTGAAGTTGGTTAACAAATGTTGTAAATGTACACTTGGGACACAAAATAAATGTTTTTCTTATAAACCTCCAGAAAGTGAAAACAAACTTACATTATAGCAGAATTAATGATTAAATTTCGATTTAATAAAGCATTCAAAAGCAACTGAAAAAAAAAGCCAAAATAAAAGTTGAACATGGTCAAATGTCAAATATGATTGATGACAAAGTCTTTCAGACACTTATAATTAAACCACGCAGACTGTCACCCTTGTGGTACAATTCCTACACATCTAAACTAAAAACCATGTTAAAACCTTCGATAAACAAAGGTACAGCACTTATTATTATTTCATTCATTTTTAATGACACATTACCTAAATATATAGAGGATATATTGTATTACAGAGGAAGGTCAAGTAAGAGGACATCGTGTTTAATGTATAAAGTTTAAAAAGAACAAGGTCTAATTTATAAAGAACAAGGTCCAATATATAGAGAATATAATGTTTAATATATAGAGAGCAAGGTCTAAATATAGAACAGTGAATTATATGTGTGTTGTTATGAGAAAACTGGGCTTAATTCATCTGCGGAAAGTCTAGTCCCTGATTAGCCTGTGCAGATTGCACAGGCTAATCAGGGACGAGACTTTCCGCGTTTACAGTATTTTTAGTTTGAAGGAAGTCCCTTCTTACCGAAAATCAAGTTTAAGCGGAAAGTGTCGTCCCTGATAAGCCGGTGCGGACTGCACAGGCTAATCTGGGACGACACTTTACGCACATGAATTTAGCCCAGTTTTATCAGAACAAGACACATATTATAGAAAACGAGGTCAAATATTATAAAAAAATATAAACATGTATCATAAAAAAGAAACTTCACATATATTTGAAAGCCATCCTATATTTTGATAAATCTGAGTTTTTACTTTAAGATACACTGCTTTGAGGCCAGGAAAAAAACTTTTAAGAGTATAGTTTTGAAAAATATGTGTTAAAAAACATGAAAATTTCAATTTTTTCCATATTTTTTTTTAAAACACTTCTGATTTTGTATTTAAATTTTTCTTAAGAACATACTGCATGTTGACAAAACACACAAAATATTGATAACATGTTTTAATGGGTTTTTATTAAGTGCAAAAGACATGTACATTAATAAAAAAAAATTCAAAACATTTGGTTAACATCTTTATTTGTGAAAAAGTGATCACATCTGACAGAGCGGCCCTACTCATTTATAAAACTTGAACCCTTTCCCTATGCAATACAAACAAAACTGTTGCCATAACTTAACATCTAAAATTTGAGAAAAGTTTTCATTTAGGCTTTATCATCCCCACGCTTTTCGGAGAAAAAGTGGGGATATTGTGGTTATCTCTGTTGTCCGTCCGTCCTGGCCACTTTCTCCTCCTACACTTTAAGCACTAGAACCTTGAAACTTACACACATGGTAGCTATGAGCATCTGTGCGACCCTGCACTATTTGGAATTTTGATCTGACCCCAAGGTCAAAAGTTATGTGGGTTGAGGTGGAGCCGGGTCAGAGATTTTTACTCATTTTTATGCCCCCGGATCGAAAGAAAGGGGGTATATTGTTTTTGGCCTGTCTGTCATTGTGTGTGTGTGTGTGTGTGTGTGTCCCAAAACTTTAACCTTGGTCATAACTTTTGCAATATTCAAGATAGCAACTTGATATTTGGCATGCATGTGTATCTCATGGAGCTGCACATTTTGAGTGCACCATACTACACTGAATGTCTTCAAATTGATACTGAACCTCTCTTATGGCAATACGGATAATCTCAACTATGCATGGCCCCATTACCAACCCTGGGGTGCCCCGCCCACATTGGCCACGCACACATAGACCACGCCCACCCAAAATTGCCTTTTACTATAATTTCTTCATTTCTACACCGATTCACTTCAAATTGATACTGAACCTCTCTTATGACATTATGGTTAATCTCAACTATGCATGGCCCCATTACCAACCCTGGGGCGCCCCGCCCACATAGGCCACGCCCACCCAAAATTGCCTTTTACTATAATTTCTTCATTTCTACAACGATTCACATCTAATTGATACCGAACTTCTCTTCAATGCGTTCAATTTCAACTATGCATAGCCCCATTACCAACCCTGGGGCACCCCTGGGTCAAACATGCGGCGTGGGGATACACGTCGGCCTCTGACGCGCCATTTCTAGTTTAATATTTTTGAAATCACCCATTTTTGTGTAAAGTTTGGAGAAAAATCAAGAAAAACATATTTTAACAATGAAATACATTTAAGTTGTATGATGATATTTTCATGTATTTCGACGTTTCCAATGTTCAGATAAATACCCTATTTGTACCCATTGAAAACCTTTAAAACTTTAATTTTGAATTGTTATTTTGTGTTGGGCTTGAAGAAAAAAGATTGATCTGTATGCAAATGTTTACATTATATCTCACAATCATAACAATTTCCAATTTATCGACAGTGGTGACCGGGTTTTATCATTATTATATGATTATTAGTGCTTGTGATCATATTTCAGATGCCCAGGGGCCTTTATGGTTGGGTAAGGGAGGGGTGCTCCCTCCCTTCCTGAATTGATTTTTAGCTCCACTGGCCAAAGGCCAGTGGAGTTTATGTCATGGTCCTGTGTCCGTCATGCGTGCGCCCGTCCGTGCCTGCGTGCGTCCGTCAGTTTATTAACTTTTCCTTTAAACATCTTCTTCTCCTAAACTACTGGTCCAATTCTGATGAAATTTCTCAGTAATGTTCCTTGGGTGAACCTCTTTTAAATTTGTTCAAATTATGCGCCTGGGGTCAAATTTGACCCTGCTCTGGGGTTACAAAATTGAACATATGCTTATATAAGGCCTATTTTGTGAAATCTTTCAAAATCTTCGCATCCATAACCATTTGGCATAGGGCTATCAAATTTGGTATGTAGAGACATCTAATAGTCCTCTACCAAATTTGTTTAAATTATGCCCCTGGGTTCAAATTTGAAACTGCCCCGGGGGTCACAAAATTTAACATATGCTAATATAGGGTCTATTTTGTGAAAACTTTACAACTCTTTTTGTCCATAACCATTGGGCCTAGGGCTACCAAATTTGGAAGATAGTGACATCTTATAGTCCTCTACCAAGTTTGCTCAAATAATGTCCCTGGGGTCAAGTTTGACCCTGCCCCGAGGGTCACAAAATTGAACATATGCTTGTATGAGGCCTATTTTGTGAAAACTTAAAAAATCTACTTGTCCATAACTGTATGGCATAGTGCTACCAAATTTGGTATGTATTGACATGTATTAATTCTCTTCTTAGTTTGTTCAAACTATGCCCCTGGGGTCAAATTTGAAACTGCCCCGGGGGTCACAAAATTGAACATATGCTTATAAATGGCTAATTTAGGGTAAACTTTAAAAATCATTCTTGTCCATAACCATTGGGCCTAGGGCTACCAAATTTGGTATGAAGTGACATCTTATAGTCCTCTACCAAGTTTGTTCAAATTATGCCTCTGGGGTCAACTTTGACCCTGCCCCGGGGGGAGGGGGGTCACAAAATTGAATAAACGCTTATAAAGCGCCTATTTTGTGAAAATTTTAAAAATCTTCTAGTTGAAAACCATTCGGACTATGGCTACCAAATTTGGTTTGCAGTAACATCTTATTGTCCTCTACCAAGTTTGTTCAAATTATGCCCTTTGGGTCAAATTTGACCCTGACCCGCGGGTCACAAAATTGAACATTATATACACTTCTTTCTTGCTTATTTTGTGAAAACTTTTAAAATATTCTTGTCCTTAACTCTCGGATCTAGGGCTACCACATTTTGTATGTAGTGAGATATAGTAGTTCTCTATGTGTCCAATAATTATGTTGATGAAGGTGGCAGTGGTAATGACTTGATATGTCTGTGAGATATGAATGCCAAAGTCTTCGATTTACATAACATGAATTTTTATGTAAAAGTGGTGGTTCTTCATAAATTCTACATGTTCTTTGTAAATGATGACCTCTACAAAGTTGTTCCAGGAGTACCATATTGCCTGACAATCTTTTGTTTTATTGTTAACTTAAACTGTACTTGATTCTAGCATGCCACTATACTTCTTTGAAGTAATTTGAGCAAAGTTCTCACTGTTTAGTAATGTATACATTGTTTAAGGTACATTTTAATTTCACATTTTGTAGGTGGACTTCAATATGTATGATCTACTTATGCTGCCACAATGTAAAGGCAACAATCACTGGGTTTTGCTGGTTGCAAGTGTTATGTCCAGGACTGTAACCATTTACGACTCATTGGGTGGTAACAACAAGGCCTTGTTCGATTTGTTCTGGTAAGGTTCAAAGCTGAAATTCATTTTTTGTCTTACCTGCTTGATATAGCAGTCACAGTAGCAGTTGGTGTATGTGCATTTTATGTGTGTCTCTGAGCTTATCCAAACTGTGATTCGATAATTGAATATGCAATTTTTAATATACACTTCAACACCGTTATTTCGAAGTCGTCGGGACCGTTAAAAAAACTTCGGATTAACGATAATTCGAAATAAACATTTGACAGAAGACTTTTCTGATTCTGTAAAAATAAAACGTTGTGGAATTCGCATGGTTTTGTTACACGCTTACTTAAAAGCGTAAACTAGTCAGATAGCAAATAGATTTCCACTTGTAACAAACGGAGGAATAAAACGATTCTTTTTCTTGTTTTTATATTTGTCTTATTACAGAACATATAAAATATAAAGAATAGCACAAATTATCAGACATACATACATATGAATACATTTTCGGAAATTAAACATTTTTTTTTAACTAATACGCGATGTATCTCTGAACAACGGCGTTCGCGCAGACGACAAAGGTGTAATGATCGGCTTTTTACGCGCCACGACAAAGGTGTGAATTTACGCACCTTATTTTGCAGTTTTGACTTCGGATTAAAGATTGATAATTAGGTGCGAATTATAGTGTTGGGACCGACTGAATCACTTCGAATTAACGATTTCTTCGGTTTAACGAAGTTCGGATTAACAATGAAATTTTACATTAAACAAAGGAGAACCAAAATCGGGACCTGAAAATTACTTCGAAATAACGGTGACTTCGGATTATCGGTGTTCGAAATAACGGTGTTGAAGTGTAGCTTACCACATATGTTCTCCATGTAGAGAAGCTGCAGAGCATGCGTTAACAAGAGATCAAAGGTCACATTTAGGGAGCTTTTTTGGCCAGTTCCAGTTATCATTCATCAGGCAATATAGCAAACAAGATATTCAAAAAACTTTGTAAATCTTATTTGTTTTCTATATTTGGATTTTTATCTTAAATATTAACTTGTAATGAGCACCAACACTTAAAAATGATATAAATATATATAAATTTAAGCTTGCTTTCTTAGTTCATTCTTATTTATTATTGTGTCCTATCTCTCACACTTATGTGTTTCAAATAATGTGTTAATAGATTCACATATATATATATGTTTGAAAACTGATTACCAAAACAATTTGGTATAGATAAAGTACCGCTTAAGTATATAGGCACATGATTTTTGTTGATTTTTACCAACAAAATATTTGTTGCAGCCAGTTCATGTGTCAACGAGGGCAAATTGTGAAAGATGGCTTGGAAAAAATCAGTTCAGAGTTAAAAGCGCCACCTTGCAACAAACAGCGCCACGGAAACAGCTGTGGAGTGTTTGCATTGATGGTAATAAATAAGCTTTATATTTCTATAGGTGTCACTTTGTCGTACTGTCGGTCGGTCTGTCTCGAAATTTCATCCGATCTTCACCAAACTTGGTCACAAGTTGTATCTTGATGATGTTTAGGCCAAGTTTGAATATGGGTCATGCTGGGTCAAAAACTAGGTCACGGGGTCACTTAGTGTGTTTTAAACCGAAAGTTTGTCCGGACCATAACTATGTCATTTATCGTTAGATTTTAAAATAACTTGGTACATTTGTTCACCATCATGGAACGGTGTGTTGCGTGAAAAAAGTACGTCGATATCCCCAAGATCAAGGTCACACTTGGAGTTCAAGGGTCAAATGCTTGTCCGGGCCATAACTTTATCATTTATTGTGAGATTTTAAAATCATTTAGCAAATTTGTTCACCATCATGGGGCGGTGTGTCGCGCGAAAGAATAACTTCAATATCTCGAAGGTCAAGGTCACACTTTGAGTTCAAAGATTAAAAATGGCCATAAATGAGCTTGTCTGGGCAATAACTATGTCATTCATAGTGAGATTTTAAAATCATTTGGCACATTTGTTCACCATCATTGGACGGTGTGTCGCGCGAAAGAATTACGTCGATAACTCCAAGTTCAAGGTCACACTTTGAGTTCAGAGGTAGAAAAAGGCCATGTTGATAACTCCAAGGTCTTGGTCACACTTGGAGTTCAAAAGTAAAAAAAAATGGCCATACATTTGGACTGCATGTCATGCTAAAGAATTCAAGAGTTCAAAGGTCAAAATGGCCATAAATGATAATGGCATTATCATTCTTAAAAATAGCCATAAATTTGATTCTCTTGTTTTGTGAAGACAGCATGCAAAATAGTCTGTGTCAATTCGGCCGTGGGGGTATTTGTCACGTCTGTGACAAAGCTCTAGTTTGCTTAGTAAAGATCTGCATTAACTTTTATTCAACAAAATAATGGGAGAATGTAGAATATAATCATCGTACCTTTCTGTTGGTGCATTGGTTTTTAGAGCCTTGCATTTTCTTTTAATTTATAAAGGACATGATATTTCATATGTAATATCATAACCTGAGGATCAAACTGTGTTATAGAGTCTTTTGTCAAATAACCCTGAAAAAAGGTTAAACAAGAAGATTACTCATATTTTAATTTATTAATGTGTCATATAATGAAAAAAAGCATTCTCTTTGCTCCAATATATTGTTTTGTATGAAAAGTTGTTTTTCAGTGTCTTAATGTGATTGTATATTTATGATGCATAAAACATGAATACTTTTCACTGTCAAACTATCGTTCTTGCAATTTTATTTTCAGAAATAGTATTTTTTGTGAACACTTAATCTAGTGAATATATATGCTTTTCTTATTGCAAACAACTGTTGTTGTTTTTATGCCCCCCTTCGAAGAAGAGGGGGTATATTGCTTTGCTCATGTCGGTCGGTCTGTCGGTCCGTCCACCAGGTGGTTGTCAGACGATAACTCAAGAACGCTTGGGCCTAGGATCATGAAACTTCATAGGTAGATTGATCATGACTCGCAGATGACCCTTATTGATTTTGAGGTCACTTGGTCAAAGGTGAAGGTCACAGCGACCAGAAATAGTAAAATGGTTTTTGAATGATAACTCAAGAACGCATACGCCTAGGATCATGAAACTTCATGGGTAGATTGATCATGACTTGCAGATGACCCTAATTGATTTTTAGGTCACTAGGTCAAAGGTCCAGGTCACGGTGACCCGAAATAGTAAAATGGTTTCCGGATGATAACTCAAGAACGCATACGCCTAGGATCATGAAACTTCATGGGTAGATTGATCATGACTCGCAGATGACCCCTATTGATTTTGAGGTCACTAGGTCAAAGGTCAAGGTCACAGTGATTCAAAATAGTAAAATGGTTTTCGGATGATAACTCAAGAACGCATACACCTAGGATCATGAAACTTCATAGGTAGATTGATCATGACTTGCAGATGACCCCTATTGATTTTGAGGTCACAAGGTCAAAGGTCAAGGTCACAGTGACCCGAAATAGTAAAATGATTTTCAGATGATAACTCAAGAATGCTTTTGCCTAGGATCATGACACTTCATAGGTACATTGATCGTGACCCGCAGATGACCCCTATTGATTTTCAGGTCACTATTTTAACACAAGTATGAATGACTTTTACTTTATTTCCAGACTGCCAAATGTTTGGTCATTAAAAAGCATCCCACAATGTTGCGACAGGCCTATGATTCAGTTTATCGAGACTAGTCGTGAGAAGCAGACTTCTGATTCCTGGAGTGCGGCAAACATATCTGTGCGACTCGATCACTCCACTGTAAAGACCCGCACGGCATTAAAATGGATATTATCAATATGTGTTGTTGCTCGAAAATATGTTTGTGTAGCAGGAAGTGCTTTGGGCTCGATTAATCTGAGAACTCAACAAAATATTAATAAAATCCTTCTGTGCCTTTTAGTTCTGAAAACAGAAGTAGCCAGTTGGTATTACACATCTCCTAAACAAGTACAGCATGATAAAACTTATAAACCTAGATATTTATTTATGTAGTGGTGTATTTTTCAATGAGTGCCTTATGATTCCAAAAACATATTGACTTAAAATAAATAATCCCGATGGCGTAAATGACTTATCATTTCATGTTCATGAACCGGCTTTAAAATACTTTGTAGACTTATCTGCTAGGCGGTGAGGACTTTTAGACCACCTGATAAACTTCAACTTTATTTGCCCTAGTTCAGTAACCGACTAAACATATGCTAACATTATACTGATGACTGATGAGTCTGTTGTGTCTTATATTCTCATTGCTACTTAAAATATTTAGTCTATTTCAACGTTTAGACTAATAATAAGCAAATTCGTTAAATTGATATCCCCGCCAAATAAATTTTGATTATTGATGGGTGCAGAACTAACAGAAAAGTTTATTTGAAGGGTTGTACCCTTATCTCACTTATTTTATAGTAACAACATAAAAAAACAATTGGCAATAACTCTTATTTAAGAAAGTGTAGGGTTATAGATTTTGTGCATGACACCTCTCCTCATTGATATCTTAACGTCCATTAAATTTCATCTTTAAATCGTGTATAGTATCTGTGATATAGTCCTGTAAAGTAACATCAGACATGTACATATGTACTAGGGTTATGTTTCTTGTGCATGGCACTTATTCTCATTGACAATTATACACCCATGAAATTTCATGTTGAAATCTTGTATTTATAGTTTCTGAGATAAAGCCCTGAAAAGTTACATCATACAAAAACAACAAAGGGCAATAACTCTTATTTAAGAAAGTGAAGGGTTGTGGTTCTTATGCATGGTTCTATAAATGAGATATAGCCCTGAAAAGTTACATCATAAAATAACAATAACAAGAAAGGGCAATAACCGTTATGTAAGAAAGTATACGGTTATGGTTCTCGTGCATTGATAATTATACACCCATGAAGTTTCATGTTAAAATCTTGTATAGTATCTGAGATATAGCCCTAGTTACATCATAGAAAAACAACATAGCGCAATAACTCTTATTTCAGAAAGCGACGGGTTATGGTTCTTGTACATGGCACCTCTCCTCAGCTATATTTATACACCCATAAAGTTTCATGTTGAATACTTATATTGAGTTTCTGAGATAGAGCACTGACAAGTTTGTGAGTGACTGCACTGACAGACAGACCAACGGTACGTTTAAGTATATTTAGCGTACCCGGGGTACATTAAAGTATACTTAAGAGTACACGGGGTACTTTAAAGCATTACCCGAGCTGAAGCGACAATTGCCAATCAAGCTTATTGACATATTAAATAAATGATGATAGTGGTAACTATGATTGTATGAAATATAATAAAATAGTTTTCCTGAATTGAGTGTACATGTGAATTAGCTAAAATAATGATAAAAACACCGATTGGGATTATATATTTCTGGAACTGAATTTGGTTCATAATAAGTTTTTAACTTTTTTAAGCTAAAATAATATATATATATTATATAATCTGAAAATATTTTCTTCAATCAATGTGATATCTTTGTATTAAATAAGTGCAACACTCATGACTGTAAATTAGGCATTACTATATTTCTTTACAACGTAATGCATGTACATCATCGATATATATAACATTTAAAACGAAAATCGTTTTAAAATTCAAATGTTTGCATTGTGTTAGAACTACTGTTTCGATATCTTTGTTGTGAATAATGTGTTAAGGTTCAACGTCCGAAAAAAGATGTCCGAAAATAACTGCAAGCTGTAAAAACGCGAAATTAAGTTGAATTGAAACAACAATGCGTTAAATATTATTTTTCATCAATCTGACATTTTTCACGGCGACTGATCGGAGCAATATCACGGAGGTACTGTGAAATCGTCAGATCTCACGATCTGACAATATTGACGCTACACCGGTCTATTTCGTTTCCGTAGAGATAGGTAATGTCGTCCGTTTGTAAGCTCAAATTTGATTGGCCGACGGGTTCAATGGTTTATTCTAAAAATAAATGCTGCTCGAGCAGCATATTGCTGCTCGAGCAGGAATTTTGCTGCTCGAGCAGCATTTAAATGCTGCTCGACCAGTAAATTGCTGCTCGAGCAGCAATATGCTGCTCGAGCAGCATTTAAATGCTGCTCGAGCTGCATTTTTTTCTGCTCGAGCAGAAGTTAAAGTTTCGACCCCTTTGGTGCGCCATAGATATGGATGCAATTCTGTTAAAAACGGCCAAAAAAATCAAATACCTCAAATTAACAAAATCAATATCCATGTATGCTATGTGAAGTAACAGTACATATTTTTTTGTTTTAGGTAAAAAGCGCTTCGGCAGAATGGCAGAAGAGGTGTCAACACCTTCCAGTAGCCGGAAGAAAGTAAAAAGACTACCATCTAAGTAAAATAGTGTGCTGCCTCAGCACTTAAAAATGGAAGATCAATAAGCATTGCTTGGCCTATATTTATATAAGCATGATTTTTAACACTACGGGCTGAGGGAGCCTTGGCAAGCTTTGTTGCTTATTGGGGATTTTTTCCTGGAGTTTGGATGGCTTTCTTTTTTAAAAAGCCACTTCCTGGCTTATATGAATGTAAAACGTGTTTAAGAATTTCAAACAAAATCATGCACCATTTCCTGGAAGTATAAAATGAAATTTGAAATGTATGTCGCTTCCTGGAAGAATAAAATGAAATTTCAAATGTATGTCGTTTTGAAGATTTGGGGTAATTGGCTTTCACTCAGGACAGGGCTCTTCACGACCGATAGACAGCTGGATTTTAATTTGGATTTAATGCATATCAGATAAAAAAAATCTGAAAATCAGGTTAAAGTGAAAGTCAATTTACTAAAAATAAATCAAGTTGGTTATTTTTAATCATCAGATAACGTATACGTGTATTGTGCATCGGCTGTGTCTTATAGGATTTTAACTAGCATTTTAGTAAAGAGTATTTAGATAAATATTGTTCTTTGTTCTTTTTAAACTCATCTTGTCTCTGAGATCAACTACATGCTTTAATGATGACTTACAGAATCATTGTTTTCAAATATTACACTAGCTTATAAATCTTAACCCTAAGTATCAAAATTACACATGTTATTGGATACTTAGGGCTTGATTTTGCAACAAAGATGCAGTCGGTTTTCTTCTTTAGCCAAGTGTCCATAACAATAAATTTTCTAAATCTGCTGCTTAATACTGAGATAATTTATTTGCTTGGGGAATTGTTTTTCAGTGACTGGCGTTTTGTAATTTATAAAACCTTTACAAGGCATTGTTATTAAAACCATCATAAAAATTAACCGTTAGGTTCAAGCAAGCCCAAGTTCTTATACTACAACTTGGGGAATACAAGGATATTATACGCCTGCCATCCAAATAAACTTGAGCCATGTTAGAATTAACTAGCACAGTTCCTACTGACTGGTACTTATTGTGACCACTGTAAGGTTAACTGGTTCAATTCACCTCTTGGTTTTGCAGTAAAATTTCATGTTGATGCACTAAAGCATTATTATGCTCAGAATGCAACCTTCAGGTGGGGGCAAAATGTAATGTTTGAACCTTATTACTTTAATTATCCCAAAATGTGAGAGGCCAGAATTTCAAAATAAGTCCCGTTTGATGCTGCTAAGGCAGCTATGTATTGTTCTATGTAAATTATTTATATAAAAAAAAAAAACCTTTGTATGTATTTTTATATGTCTGATATTGTTTTTGTAGTTGAAATCCAAGAATAATTCGATTGCCTGTACGAGTTTGTCCAAGAGGTTAAAGAACACTTTGCAGTTATTGACAAAATTAGAAAAAGTAAAACATATCATTCTAGAAATTTGGAATGTTCATTATTGTTGGAATACTAGTTGATGTGCTTACCTTTTCTTAAGCTGTCAAATTATTTGAATGTATTAAAAGTTAGTTTTTTGTTTAAAAAAAGTTTTCATTACAAAATGTTTTGTCAATTTACAATGTTTGTGTGCTCCCTGTATTGTGGCATATAGCAGTACATCCGTCCGACATTCCGTTTCCACACTTTTTTCCTCAACTCTGTTAAATATTTACCTGATTTTTGGTTTGTGAGTCTACCTGCCTTAGTTACAGATGTACGAGTTGTGTTATAGTACATGGTAAACTAATGCAAGCCATTATAACATCATACTACACTATTTAAAAAAATCATGTCTTATTCCCTTTTTCAAAAAGGCAAAATGCCTTTCTTCCACTCCTTTGTCATATATAGAGGACTCTTTGTGGAAAAAATATAACAAATTGACTTTAAAGGGGATGCCGAATACTAAGTATAGTATACATATGTCTTTGTGATGGATTAATATTTTATTTACGTTTTAAATTAAAACTGGAATATATTTCTTTAAAATAAACAAAACTGAATTGATACAAAAATTTGTTCTTGTTTTTATTCTAAATCGCATGTGTAAGGATGCAATATTGATATAGATATTTACTACAAATGTATAGCGCGTAGTCAATTGATTTATCTAAGGGAGACAACCGCGCTTACAGCAAGTAGTCTCCAACCTTTAAACAATAGTTCTTGCTTTTGATGATTGATAATTTATGATAATATTGAAATGTACATGACATTGACAGGCCATTTTTTTACAAACTAGGTTTGGTAGCAACATGCATGACATAACGCATGCATTTACGGAATCCTAGATGGAACCGAAAAACCCCAAAACGGGACGAGCTGACGTGGCAATTCAATTATTAAAAAGTAAGAATGCTGAGCGGCCATAATTTTATGAATAAGCTGTCAAGTTTTGACGACCTGTGCATGCGCACATACGTATCACGCGCTCTTTGAATAATTACATGAGTCATGTCGATTGATGTCATCGACATGAAGTGGTTTGCATTGTTGTATTAAGTGATTAACTTCTTTATGATTGGACCGAATATTGTTTCACTTATGAACATATATTATTTTCCGTATTAAACCGAAACACATCTGCCATGAAATCTATTTTGATGGCGTTTCGTTCACTAGAGCTCAAAGTATTCTTCGAAATAATCGGACTTGTTTTAAGTAGAAGTATTATGTTTGTAATTTGCATGTGCTCATTCTCTAAGATCAAACTTGATGTCTATCAATTGTTCACTTGCAAAACACTTAAAGGGGCCTTTTCACGTTTTGGTAAATTTACACAATTAAAAATAAAATGTTTCAGATTGGCAAATTTTCTTTGTAGTTATGATATTTGTGAGGGAACAGCAAAGCTGAACATTTATCATGCTCTTAAATATCCACTATAGGCATCTCTGACGATTTAAAAACCTAAAACTTATAAAGCGTTTCAACGCGAAACAATTGAATAATATGGAGATTTCCGTTGTTGTCGTTATATTGTGCGATAATACGAGGATTGCCTATATAAAGTATAAAATACATGTCTCATTGTCTGAGCACGAATGGCCGAGCGTCTTAGCGATAGACTTTTACTCCAGGGGTCATTGGTTCGAGCCCAACTGTGGGTTACTTTTTTCTTATTCTTTTTTTACTGGAGCTTTTTAGATCCAATGTTTACATTTATCAATATAAAGAATTTTACGAAAAACTTCAATACATGCCATAATCTGTTAAAAGGCCGCTTTAAGTGATTGACGTCTATATGATTGGACCGAATATTGTTTCACTCATGAACATATATTATTTTCCGTATTTAACTGAAACTCATCTTCAACGAAATCTCTTTTGATGGCGTTTCGTTTTCGAGCGCTATAAGTGTTATTCGAAATAATCGTCATTGTTTTAAGTAGAAGTAGATCTATTATATTTTTAATTTGCACGTACTCAGCCTCCACGATCCCAAGTGTTGTCTATCAATTGTTTACGTGCAAACCACTTAATAATATCCTCTAACAACTCAATGCCAAGCTTCGAATATTTTCTTAAAATATGATTCAGCACTAAAATTTCTTGTGTGGATTTTTCAAATCATTTCATAACAATTCAACATGTTCAACTGTGCCGCCCAAAAGAAAACAAAATGTATTGGTATACATGTCGATACGCGTACATGGATCCTGGCGTTTCCACAAAAGCTTAAAATCATTCACCGAAAGACCAAATTTCCATTTTACAAAAATCGCAAACATGAAACTTAGTTGGCCAAGAGCGGTAAATATCTATTATTGCAGATTTATTTGAAAATGATTTGAATATTAAACCGTATATTGATGTCTGAGGTCTGTGACACAGTGGTTTTGCTTATAGAAACAGGCGGGGCTACTTATCAATCACTGAATACTAGTTCCTCTTACACTCTTTTGTTGCTCAATCAATAATAACATAAGAACAAAAGTTTTAATATTCTGAGCACGTTTCAGTAAGTAAAGCACATGACATCTGGATTGATTAAATGGTTTCAATATAGTCACTTAAGGGAAACTGCCTCACTCATACCAAATCCCACGTGTCGGAGAAATAATTATGACTAATATACAGATTATGGTTGATGAAAATCGAATATAAATGTTTCATCTAGAGTGTTCAAAAGCTTTGTTAAAACTTGACCTAGTAACCTAGTTTTTACCCTACGTGACCTTGTTTTAGACTCGACCGGGATATACATAGTACAAATGTTTTTATTAAGCTTGTTTAAAGGGTATGGCCTCTATTATTTTCGCAAGCTTTTTCCTTTTTTTCCTTCATTGGACCTTTTGACCCTTTTTTATCACATGTGACCCAGTTTCAAACTCGTTCGGTATATCAATTGAACAAATGTTTGACAAAGTTTTTTAAAAGAGTTGGCGATAAATATGGCATGTGTTCACAAGCTTTTATATTCAACCCAGTAAAATTGTTATAAATACCACGCCAACCAGTTTTGAATTCAACCGATATAGATCTCTTTTATAGAGACTAACGTTGTGACCAAGTGTCATGAAGATGGATGACGGCAACAGTCTTTGGTGATCTTTTTTGCATTTGCAATAAAGTCACTGCTCACTTTATTCACCGTTTTGTGAGGCGGACGATCTTTGGCACATTCAATATATGTATGTATTGCAAAAGACAATAGGGCTATTATATGTGTTCTTGGAAGTGCAAACCGGTTACAATTACCTGTTCCTTTGTGTTACAATATCATATCCAGACAGCATTCATGTAAAAGTTCAATTATTATTGATAACCACAAATACTTTTTACTCTTTTTACAAATCTTTATATTTGTTCAAATATTTTTTCTTAATTATTGTGAAATTAAAATAATATCATATTTCATTATATGCCACAACTTGCTTTCGATCTTATATAATAATTTTGAATAATTGTTATCTTAAAAATGTAAAATAAAGCTTTTAAAGCGTTTTCATGGGCTACTTGTTTGTTTGACTGATCAAACGCGTAGCATTATTTCGCAGACAGGAGTTTGAAACGTCAATTGACGTCAAGAAATGTTAAAAACATTCTTTTGTAATCATGACGTTTGCATAAATATTAATTTTCTTCTAATTATGTCCCCCATTCTATACTGGGGGACATATTGTTTTTTGCCCTGTCTGTTTGTTGGTTTGTTGGTTTGTTTGCGTCAAACTTTAACATTGGCCATAACTTTTGCAATATTGAAGATAGCAACTTGATATTTGGCATGCATGTCTATCTCATTGAGCTGCACATTTTGAGTGGTTCAAGGTCAAGGTCATCCTTCAAAGTCAAAGGTAAAATATATGGGGGACATAGTGTTTCAAAAACACATCTTGTTTTAAAAGGTAATTGCATGTGATAAAAATGACATGACACTCGTTGCGATTTCATACCATCCTGTATTAAACACGTCTATGAAGTTTGTGAATAAGCTCGCCAAAGACTTATTGGCTATCAAAATTCCTGATCTCGTTTAATAAAATATGGTATGAAATGACAACTTCTCTCAGATCATATATAGATATACTAGTTACTAGTAACGGGTGGGCATATGCTTGAAACAACGCATGCGTTCACGGAATCCTAAATGGAACCGGCAAACACATGGGATGCTGAATGTCGAGCGGATATCACTGTATTCGATTTAAAATCTTTCGCAAGGTAGGCAAGATCGTCGAACGATCTCGCCTAAACACGATTTGTGCAGAAGCTATAAACGAATATCTCAGAATTCCGTCAGTTATGGGTTCAAACATTTAAAAAAATAAATATGGTTAGGTTACACAGTCATTTTACAAAATTACAGGTATGTCCATGATCAAAATATCTTAATTAACCTATATAAACTTCTTTTCAGTACATGGACATTAACGGCTAATTTCAGTTTTATTAATTCATAGATTAGCCAAATGCAAATGTTGGTTTTAGTAAATTGTATGAGTAATTTGTTGTAAATGAGCCTTTATTATATCTGTAATCTAATTGCACATTTGCTGAGTAGCAACATCAAGCAGTCGACGGCACAATTATGTTTTCAAAGCGATGTAATGAATGCACAAGATAATATCCACTACATCTCGCGCGATTTCTGCCTTAAACACAGTCCCACCGTGGACTCTTTTTCGTCGGCGTGGACAATCACCGTGATCTGAGCGTGGTTCCATCGTGCTAGATCGCGGTGACAGTGGGTGAGCACCGCGGATGTTATCGGGAACGTAGTGTAATAGATTGAATGTATTTCGAAGTGCTTAAGGTCCATCCGAGCGTAAGCCTGCATTATGACAGGACCCGGAGTGCGTCCAAGCACTCCTACCTTATAATAACTCTCTAGACTCATGCCAGTCGGGACTAATTTTGATTTACAGCTGCAATTTCCCCCTATTGTACCGGCAAACATGTCTAGACACCAATATAGGGTACATTGTGCCTTGCCTCGTGCTCCAAAAAAAACAACAGAGGCATGAATAGACAATATGGATCAACAGGCTGCCTGCTGCGAATCTGTAAGCCGCTGTTGTGCTCTACGATGTCCGTGATTGTGCAATTTTACGATGTTAATGATAATGATCAGATAAGAGACACCATCGGGGTCATCCCCCCTTTACTTCAATGAAATTGTGCCTTTATTCATTGGTCTTGAGTACAATTCAACCATATACACGTATGTCTTTTCTATTTGAATTTGTAATGTAAGACATATATAATTAACACTGTTAGGGGTGGTCTGGAATAAGCTGTGGAGGAGGGGTAGGGGACGTGAACAATGCCCCAGCTTCCTCGGTAACCTGAACCTAAAATGGCCCAGTCAAAAAGCACCGATTCACGAATTACAACAAAAGTATATATTCCAGGGTCTGATTCCGGTCTGATTCCTCCTCCTTATAACTTAATTCGGTTTTAGTAACAAACTACACTATTTTGTATAGTTTATTTGCTACATATCCATTAGGCTCACAGGTCCACGAGAACAACACATTTACCAAGTGAAATAGAGTGTCAGGATTGATTATAGGCTGTTATAGATAATACAGAAAATTTATAACTTTTGACTAATAAAGAGAACATAATTGCATTCAATATAAACACGTGACCACTACACGATGTAAACACGTGACCACTACACAATGAAGGAAAACACGTGACCTCTACACAATGTCAGCTTGTGACCATTACACAAAGAATGTCAACACGTGACCTCTACACAATTTAAACACGTGTCCACGAAACAACAGAAACTTAACCAGGAAAGAATTCTTGTTTCTTTCCGGTAGTCTTTTGTTTGCCTCTTTATCACTTAGATATGAATTTAATACTTTACCACTTAGATACGTATGTAACCTTTTACCACTTAGAAACGTATTTTGACGCATTTGCATGCCCTCAGGAAGTTTATTTTTTTTAAAGACCTTCTTACTAAATTCAAGTTTTAAAGGCTTCATTTCCAATCCTTAGATACTGATGAGTAACGAACAGCATAAAACCTGAACAGACTCCGAGTTACACGCAGGCTGTTCTTGTTTTATGCTGTTTGCACATAGACATTTACACTTTGCATCTGGGTGGGAAAGGTTTAAGACAAACATTATCTCCATTTATGCCGAGATAACTGAGATAAGTATCATCGACATTACATACACCGGATGTTTCGTAAAAGTGCGTTTTTAATTCCAAGTTTTAGCTTAACTTTATAACTTATAGCTTTTAAATCGTTAAAGCTACACTTTACATTTACCTCGCTTAGTGATTTATTTGTTCATAATCTCTTTATCATTATAACCGTTTATATCATGTCTATTTAAAGAATCACTAATTCTTTATGGATACTCGGAACTTTTCGAGTGTTTATCATGACATCAAAAGTGCTTGGATTTTTCTGGTCAACATAACCCTCATATTTTGTTTCCTTGTGACATATGCTTAAGGATAATGCGAACTGTTCTCATATTATAATCGTTGTTGCAGAAGACAGTAAGTTAAAATTGCAAATGTACTTTAAGCATTAATATTTTATAATTTCGGTTGAATAAGTATTGTAATCAAAGTGCAAAACATATGAATATTTTTTACAACAACACTCATTCAAACTGTATATTAAGTTTGCTTGTGATTTGTAAATAGTTTTATTTATTCGAGACGGATATGTTAGTTTTCATGTGTATAAGTCATGGTGTTCCTAATGTTTAATCGAACGGATGATTGTTGTATATCAATATCCGTATGCACATTTTCAACAGTATCATGGGGAATACACGCCTGGTTTTGCATTGTTTTATTATGCTATAATTAGTTTTATAAAAAAAAATAGTAGTACTGCTAGAAGTTTACCGCCAGGTCCATAGACACGACAATGACTTTGTTGTCTTGATTGATGAAACGCCGCTCTACTTCAGTATTTCATAGGCACACATACTCAATATAAACCTGGAGGAAAGTAGTCTCTTAGGCTTCTGTATATTCGTGTACATTGTTCATTCTAAAGTTTTCATGATATGCCATTCGACTTAGTAATTTTTAGATCGAGTTTAACGTTTTAAGACGTTTAATACGAGGTTATCAAAATTTAAACGCTAATTAGACGTTGTATACGAGTTTATCAAAATTTAAACGCTAATAAAACACATAAATGCAGTCTAAGCCAACTTAGAACATATTATTACCTTCCATTATGCCCTCGTTTATGTTACTGCGTCTTCTTCAATTTTAACTTATATTAACGTCCAGCATATTACAGATGGCAGAAGGAGGCTTCGGTTGTACAGATACAGAGACTGGAAGCGTTCCCAGACACAGAGGCCTGTACGGTCGTCACCCTCAGGTAAGTCTTTCGTTATACATACAATGGCGTTTCTTTGTTTTTATTGTCTCCTACCGGTGAAACCGGAGGGGAGTTATGGTTTGCGCTCTGTCCGTCAGTCCGTCTGTCAGTCAGTCAGTCAGTCAGTCGGTCTGTCTGTCATACTTTTCTGGATCCTGCGATAACTTTAAATGTTTTTCATATTTTTCATGAAACTTGAATCATGGATAGATGGCAATATGGAGATTATGAACGTCATTTCATTTTGTTCCTTCGTCAAGAATTCTGGTTGCTATGGCAACAAATATTTTAAAAAAATCTGACGATGATGGAGTTTCACCGGTAGGGGACAATATTGCTTGGCAATCCCTTGTTAACAATACTTTTGTAACTTCATGTTAAAAATGATGAACTTAAATTTTTTGACCCAATTATCTACAGATAATTAAAAAGTGATTTACTTACGTATTTATTTTCATATTTCTTTATTTTTGGTATTATTTAATAATTATATATGCTGTTGAATTGTATATAAGTAGACATTACAATCGATTTACAAATAAACACAACTTTATTTTACCTGAAGAAATATTTCAACTTACTTCACAAATGGGTTGTTGTTCGTGTGCGTATAATTTAAATTTAAAAACAAAATCCGCATTCGTTAACCGATGTTTTGTTTCCAGAATTATGTCGAACGTGTGTCCGTTGAGGTCAATACTATAATGACCCGGCTGGGGTACGGTGAGGAGATGAGACGCTGGCGGGTTGAGAAGTACAGGGAGACTGACAGGCTGATTAATTCACTACAAATTGGTGAAACTATGATCACAGCTGGCAGCAAGGCAGAAGGGCTGACCTGCTATAATGAAAGCGATCATGACTTGCTATCGGTGGCCAACAATGTCCTCTGTGTGGAAGCTGGTATCAATCTTCACACCATACCAGGCTACATAGAAGTGTACAGGATGGATACACGTGTATATCCAGGACACTGCAAACTTTTACTAGAGAGAAAAGCGTCAAGATTTGACAAACCAATATACAATGCTCTGTGTGATGATGGATATGGGAACGGTCTATTGAGTAGCAGTTTATATTTAGATGAATTATCGTCGTTAGTTGCATGTATTGATCTAACCGCAGTGGAGCAACGCGCGGGGCCGTCATTACCGGCTACCTTTGCAGGTACTTTGTGCATGGACCGAGTATCCGCACTACGTTGTCGCTGCCCCAGCATCCTGCAGAGATGGGCTGCCAGACCCCGTCATTGGCCGTCACCAGTCATAGTTCAGACAGTTGTATCATTAGGAGCGATTGTTACACCGGTGGGATTTAAGGGAAGTGAAAACAAGCACATGGAATGGAGGATAAACTTCAACACCGGTGAAACAGAACTTGTTAACAACCTTAATGAAACTCAAGCGAAAGTTTATGTTATTCTTAAAATGACTCTAAAAGATATACTGAAACCAAAGAATAAAGAAATTACATCATATACATTAAAAAACATAGTATTGTGGCAAGCTGAACATAACCCCCAGACACAATTTAATGCATGCAGTTTGCTTCACTGGCTGCATGACGGTCTGAGAGAACTTAGAACTGCAATTGCAAAAAAACATATGCCGTATTACATGATTCCTGAACGAAATTTAATGGAAGCATGTGGTATAAGTGATAAGCTGCAGAATAAATGGGTAGCAGATATCACGGACATGCTAGAAGAAGGTCCCGGGGTAATTCTTAGATTGAAGAAGATACGAAAGGCGATTGTCGCGTCTCCAGAGCCGATGTTGTGGTACAGCAAGAAAAGAATGGAGCTGGAGATGCTGTTTCTGGAGATGAGAATTACATGGAATTCATGGACAGATGTTAACGCGTATTTAAATATAATAAATAAGATAATCGAGGTGCAACAACGAATGCTCCTGGAGGGCAGTTCTGTAAATGATCTGATTTATATTTGTAAAGCAATGTTAATGTAATAATGAAGGAAAATACTGAAATTACACGTGTATCATGGCTGTATTATTAACCACATATTAACTTGAATAAATGCAGTCAGTCATAAAGGGCACATCGACGGCTTATACGTGTAATATTTTCAAATTTATGTGCAGTATTTTTTAAATGAATAAATATTAAATTATTTCATAGTACTCGTATTTATGCATGCTAATTAAAAAAAGAGTTGTTTAATATTACATGTGGTATCGGAGATAATTGAAGCGTTTGCTAGAAATAAAGTAGTACAGAATATGTCTGACCCTGGTGTGTTTATGTACATCAAATATTGGACTTGTTCGCTTAATAACGCTTACCATTTTTTATTATTGGTAATTGTTCGTGCCACATAAATTATTGTTTGCATTTACATATGCATTTTGTTTGTACAAGCCATGTTTACCTGCATGTCGTTTCGTACACAAGTAGCAAAACAAGATCCGTTTGATATATTATCACACATGTACAATCATAAAGACAAGTAACACTTCAATGTCTACCAGGGCATATTTTCAGAAAAGTCTTGTTATACACATTTTATGTTGGCGTGTGACCTTACATAAAACCCTAAAAGTTCCTTCTTTAACACTGACGCGGTGTAGAATGAGCGATAGGTTACTTCGCCTATTTCCGAATGTGGTTGTAAATCACGTTGTTAACGCAGGTTTCTTATTTTCAATCTGAATAAATATTAATTATAAGCAAGCAATGGCCTTTCCTATCTTATGATATTCTGCACAGGCTTATCTGGGACGACACTTTACCCACATGCATTTAACCCCCTTTTCACAGAGCAAGGCCCACATATAAAATATACATTCGCACGAGCATAGTGACGGAACAGCCCGATTAAGAATGGCGGGATTCAGGATTATTGAGGTTGTTGCAAATAAGTCGATACATCACTCTGAGAAATTATAATTGTAAATGTTTCTTTTAAATACTCTGGTTGATGGTGCGTTTAAATAAAAAATTCATTAGTGAAGTATATAGATCACCAGGTAGACGTAGTAACACACCACGTGCCACCGTAGGGTACAAGCAGGTGCGCACACGTGTCAGCTGCACGAGCATGTCCGAGATAGTAACGGAAAGTAACAAACGCGAGAAATGTTATATATATTTTAGTATTGATTGATGTCATTTACGATTTAATTCTTCGTATACATACAGTTGATTTCACTAAATTATTGCACTCATAATAAAAACAAGAAATATCTTTAAAAAGATATACGGCGTTGATGTTGTAATGTTTGCGACCAGTGAAAGGAGATGGAATGAAACGACCATGTATTTTAATGAAGGTAGTGAGTGATAAGAAGATAATATATTTTAATGTATTTACAAATAAAAATGAAGAAGAAGAGGTGAAATTGTATGTTTTATTGTCAATAAGTATAATGTAATGACTAGGTTTTCATAATTGAAAGAGTAATACATTAGTTTCAATAGGAAAAGAAAACATATTCGCCACTGAAATACTATGAACATAATGTTGGAATGAAATAAAAGATTATATGTTATAATGTGTACATTTGTTAGTAGAATGTTAACATAAAAGACTCAATATTGCAAGCATCATAATGATATGAATTTTTAGCAGATAAACATAACTTTGTATAAAAAATGAACAAAACAAAGTACAAAGAAACATATTTACACTAATAAACGCAAATATGGATTATAATAAATCAAATACAGATATATTTCCAACACTTATATATTTCCTTAGTATCGCGGGCTACCGCCCCAAACCCTCGCTTTGACGATAGTACTGCGTACCGGTAAACTGCAATCTAGCCTGTTTTTGTAGTGTTTAGTGTGGCCGCTACGGCATGTAAACAGTAGATTCTTTTAATTGTAGAGACATGTGATTAATGCTATACTGCTTCGTAAACTAAGGAAAAACGTTTCGATGTAATATTAAGAGGATGTATTGTATCATGACAGTTTTTAATTTATAGTAATTTACATGTAATTAACAATATATTCATATTGCAGTTCAAATGATATGCATCCAATGTTTTAGTCTGGGAACCAGACTACCAATGTTTACGGTGATTTTTGTATTATTTGCCAATGCACAATTCGGGTTTATTCATTTCGGACCTATCACGAATGAAGGTCATCTAAGGTCAAAAGACTGAGTTAAAGAAGACATCACAGTAAGAGTTGGCGTTCTTTATCAACAACGTATGAAGGTCAATCTCTATTTTTGTAATTACTGAGCGGTGTGTACGATTTATTGCCGTTGTTAATTTGTCTCGGACACCAAATGTCTTAGAACGAATGACACGAACTTCTTATTTATACCAGTTGTGTTGATGCAAGAAACCAGTCCAATCATACATTTGTATTGATGTATTGAGGCAAAAAATCAGTTCAATCATACATTTGTATTGATGTGTTGAGGCAAGAAATCAGTTCAACCATACATTTGTATTGATGTGTTGAGGCAAGAAATCAGTTCAATCATACATTGGTATTGATGTGTTGAGGCAAGAAACCAGTCCAATCATACATTTGTATTGATGTATTGAGGCAAGAAATCAGTTCAATCATACATTTGTATTGATGTATTGAGGCAAAAAATCAGTTCAATCATACATTTGTATTGATGTATTGAGGCAAGAAATCAGTTCAATCATACATTTGTATTGATGTGTTGAGGCAAGAAATCAGTTCAATCATACATTTGTATTGATGTGTTGAGGCAAGAAATCAGTTCAATCATACATTGGTATTGATGTGTTGAGGCAAGAAACCAGTCCAATCATACATTTGTATTGATGTATTGAGGCAAAAAATCAGTTCAATCATACATTTGTATTGATGTGTTGAGGCAAGAAATCAGTTCAATCATACATTTGTATTGATGTGTTGATGCAAGAAATCAGTTCAATCATACATTTGTATTGATGTATCGAGGCAAGAAATCAGTTCAATCATACATTTGTATTGATGTATTGAGGCAAGAAATCAGTTCAATCATACATCTGTATTGATGTATTGAGGCAAGAAATCAGTTAAATCATACATTTGTATTGATGTATTGAGGCAAGAAATCAGTTCAATCATACATTTGTATTGATGTGTTGAGGCAAGAAATCAGTTCAATCATACATTTGTATTGATGTGTTGAGGCAAGAAATCAGTCAATCATACATTTGTATTGATGTATTGAGGCAAGAAATCAGTTCAATCATACATTTGTGTTGAGCCAAGAAATCAGTTCAATCAAAAAATGTTCAGCCAAAATATCAGTTCAATAAATACATTTTCCTTGGCTATCCGACGACAACCAACTAGTACATTAATTAACCATATATCTCAAAAGGATCTTCTTTCTTTAAACTGCTAACTGCATGTATATAAGCCAATACGGTGTCGCACATGCCTGGCCTAGGTGATCCAAAACAGTATCATGAATGGACGATAAGGACCAACACGCACTGTGCTTTCTTCGAACCGGTAAGCCGCAATATTCCCGGTGTCTGTCCGAGTGTACTCTTACGGGGTTAACGAAGATCAGACAAGGGAGAATATCGGGGTCATTTGCGCCTCCGTCGAACTCCAATTAAACGTTTGGGGTCAGCTGTCGTGACCCATGTCCTCCCTGCCCCGGTAATCACACACTAAAATGACCCGGACTAATAGTACCGAAATTTAAATTCCGACAAAGGTATACATTCTCGGGTCAAAATCCTAGTATTTAATCACGTATATCCCCATTCTCCAAGAGAATATAGATGCATGACTTAAAGGGATCTTTTCACGCTTTGGTAAATTGACAAAATTGAAAAAAGTTGTTTCAGATTCGTAAGTTTTCGTTTTAGTTAAGATATTTGTGAGGAAACAGTAATACTGAACATTAACCATGCTCTAATATAGCCATTATATGCATCATTTGACGATTTTAAAACCTAAAAATTATAAAGCGTTGCAACGCGAAACGATTGAATAATTTGGAGAGTTCTGTTTTTGTCGTTAAATTTTGTGAAAATACGAAGATTGCTTATATAAGGTATAAAATACGTCAATAATGTGTACTCGGCGGAATAGCTCAGTAGGCTAAAGCGTTTTTACTTCAGGACTCTGGCAGGACTTCAGGGGTCACTGGTTCGAAACCTGCTCCGGGCAATGTTCTTTTCCTTTTTAAATTTTTTTCTTGATTTTTTACTGGAGCTTTTATGATCCAATGTTTACATTTATCAATATAAAGCATTTAATGAATAAGTTAAAAAAAAATGCCAAAATCTGTGAAAAGGCCCCTTTAATTTGAATTACGCAACACAATACACTGGATTGTATAGTTTATTTGCACAACATCAATAAGGGTCACATATCCATGAGAACAAAACATTTACGAAGTGTTATAGTGTGGCAAGATTTATTATTTGCTGTTACACATACTAAAGAATATTTTTAATTTTTGACTTCTTAAGAAAACATGTGTACACAATTTAAACACATGAACAGTGATTAATGTAATCAAGTGTCCACTACACAATGTGAACCCGTGCTCTGTAAGCAATATGTCAACACGTGACAACTAGACAATGAATGTAAACACGTTAAAACTACACAATGTAAACACGTAACCACTACATAATTTAAAAACGTTACAACTACACAATTTAGACACGTGTCCACCAAACAACAGAAACATAACCAGTAGAGAATTTTTGTTTATATCCGGTAGTCTTTTATTTCAGACAAACATTATCTCCGTTTGTGCTGAGATGAAAACGGCCGTTTATCACCTCTATTTTGAAATGCATTTATAAATGAGCCAATGCAACTTCCGAGGTGGCGCTCAGGCCCGGATGTTTTGGAATGTCATGGATAATTTTACAGGACGATTAGGTTGTATATGTTTTTGCAGCATACATCGCATTATTTTTAAAATCAGGCAATGTAGTGCGATTCAACGAAGATTAAATCATCCAAATATATACAGAAACATACATCCTCAACCCATGAGAACCTTTATAAGTTGTGGCATGGTGGAGTTTTAAAAAGCATTTCGATGAGTTTTTCCTGTGTCGAACAAATTCCACCCGAGTAAATCACTAACGACATCAGACGATTGCGCACAGCATATATAAGATGCTGCATGCACAAAAATATTGTCTTCTTGTCGACGTAATATATAAGTTTGCTTTTTTCCAAAAGATATGGAGCCAATGCTAAGGAGATGGCGCTAATGATAGGAGGTGGCGCCAATGCAGGATGTATCAATTTACAGTCGTATCGCCATGACATCATCACATGACGTACATTTGATAGATAATGCTATTTGTTATATTTACTTTATTTTCAACGTACATACGAAGGCCAAAATCTTTATAGAACATAAACACATTCTACAATAAATATGGTATTTTTTAAATATATAAGTAATCAACTCAATTAAGAAGTCACTAACATGAATAAAACATATTGTACGATGCATACCAAAGATTTGTAATACCCAATAAAACCCATAACTAAATTCTCAACAATATCAAAATAGTTCATCGACAGCAATTTGTGTACACTATGATAATGCACGAAATAAATATAAGATAATACTTCTTTTTGAAACGTTGATTTGTGGCTGTTAATCCAAATGCTTAATTTACTAAAAGGCCATGGTGATCGCATCTTAATTAGGCTCATGTATTTTGTTTTTCCCACTATCAACTCCTACAAATTAAGATAGCTCGGTATTTTTCCGTTAACTTTTTTGTAGCATACATGTTAAATGTTCCTATCTTACAAAGACGAACGTTTAAATCCATCAAGACAATATTAGAAAACTGTTTCTAATTAAAAACTCACGCGACTCAAATGTGCTGAAGTAGTCAACTTACAAAAAAATGAAACCATAGACGTAAAATATGTCACTTAAAAATAGCTATAAATATTAATTGGCCACGCCATATTTTCTAAGCAGATTAATTGGCTCCATCTCTTTTTGAAAAATACAAATTTATATATTAGATCGACTAAAGCCGATGTTTTTGTGCATTTACGTGTACATGTTCAAACGTTAACTATACAAAACAACAACAATTTCTTTCCAATGCCAGACAAGTGCTTAAGAAATAATTCTTTTATATCAAAATCGATGTTTACGAAGTGAGAGCGTCTGGTAGAATGACTATACGCAACCTACAAATATATCTAAATTTCCTCGTGCAAGAACTGACCAATAGAAATCGCTTATATTTCTACTGTAAACTTGTTATAAGACAAACATTTCACGGCTTACTTCGAAACACGTGAAATTTGTATTTCATGTTTTTGCAACGCACACGTGAAACACAACATCGAACAACCAACTCATACGATAAAATCCACAGGGACAACGCTTTCGCGCAGCATTCCCAACTTAACAGTTCTTCAAAACAGAAGGCACAAGGTAAGTTCATAGCATTCGACTACGTTTGGTTGTGTCATTTCTCAACGTAAAGTTTACTATTCAAAGCAGAGACACGGAAGAGAAGAAGTGGTTAAAAAAATACACCGAGCATCGTCAGTAAATGAGACACACGAAATCGGCGTTGTCGCGAGCAACTCTTGATACCCGAGTGCTGCAATAGGTCAATGACCGCATGTTAAAACATGGGTGGCACAATGGAAAGCAGACGGGACACGGTGCAAACGTTTCACCCGTTACCGGCAATGACACTTTTTCGTCGCACCCTTCCCCTTGCATGGTTCCCGGATTACCAAGCCTGGACACAAACCTTATGCACCAGGCGCGGGGGATTAATAAACAGTAGCGTTCAGCATACTTCTAAATGTGCTTTTGAGTCTTTGACATGACAGGGTGGTTTATGGTATTCTTGCATTGTGTGATTTTAAATAGCCTGTGATATATTTAAGCGAACATAAGTGTTTGTCTAAGCTGAACTTAAGAATTATTATAATTCTGGAACCTGGTAGTAGTTAATATATGCTTTTAAATGCAATTCTGTCGCCCTGATTAGCGTTCTGGAAAAGGCCATGAGGCATTGTTATAAGATATAGAACCTTTCAAATGAATCGGGCTTGGGAAAAACGGGCCTTCATGCACGTAACAAATTTAAGCGGCACTCCGGCAAAACGGGGTTCAATGCATGTAACGCACCAGAGCAGCGCTACGGGAAAACGGGGCTTAATGCACGTGTCACTTTTGAGCGGCGCCATGGAAAAATCGGGCTTTATGCACGTGTCATAATTGAGCAGCGCTCTGGGAAAACGGGTCTTAATGCATATGCGTAAAGTTTTGTCCCAGATTAGCCTGTGCAATTTGAGCAGGCTGATCAAGGACAATACTTTTTGCTTGTATTGTACTTTTCGTTTCAATGTATTATCTTTTTATCAGAAATACAGTGAAGGCGGAAAGTGTCGTTTCTGATTAGCCTGGATGGACTGCACAGGCTTATCTGGGACACCGCTTTTCAGCCTTCTTCCGAGAGTCCCAATTTCCTGTTTTCCGACTTTCCAATTCACAAGAAATGTTCGTCTGAGTAGATGCGCGTGCGTTACTTGCGGCAATATTTCGAATCCGTTTGGTTCAATCAGAACGGACGGTTCTGTAAAATTGCATATAAATTTTGATTGTGTGTGCGAAAACCCAAATGTGCTTCTGTTTTTGGATGTAATGCTGTTCAATTGACGTATTTCGTACCAACATTATGATTTTTGTACCCTGTGCTTTTTTATTGAACATAATGTTTGTCGCAGTACTCATAGGGCTGTACCGATGTTTACAAAATGCTATTCACTCACTAGTGTATGTTCGCCTAGAAGTAATAATACGATGTGTGATGCATAACGCATCGATTTCATTCATCGGAACCAAGCGATATTTACACGTATGCGCTTGTACACACATAAACTATGGTATATCTATTGAGCCCCGTTTTGCGGAAACGAGGCTTGAAGGATGTGCGTATAGTCCGCACAGGCTAATCTAGGACGATACTTTTCTCTTAAACTAGATTTTTGCAAATAAGATACTTCACTTAAGCGACACAAAAGTGTATTGAGCCCGTTTTCTCGCCAAACGCGTGTCTAATATTTCTAGTTATCACAAAATACTCATGTTTGTGTCTTTGCCTTTGCTTTTAACGATTGCTCAATATGTGAATATTGGAATATGTATTTTAAATGTTGTATATATGAACATTTCTATATGTCTTACATATAAATGGTCATGTAAATATGGTTTAATATGTTATTTAGTATACATTGGTTTTTATACTAAATATCGCTGTAATAATATCGCCTGTCGACTCTCGCCTTTTTTTTCAACGGTTTTACAGTAATGTTTAAGCATTTATTATCAACATGGCTGCCCTTTTAAAAAATATCCCCCTTTTGTCTTCCCTGATTTTTTGAAAACGCGACAGTCGACATGCGATATTATTACAGCGATATTTGAACAGTACAAATATCGCGTGTCGCTTCGTGTATCGCGCAAAATATCGAGTATTGCTTTGTGTGTCGTGTGTCGCGGTCTGAAATTAGACCGCGCTACACGTGATTCGGATAATATGGGCGATATTTGAATACTAAAATATTGTTTATCGCTTCGTGTGTAGCGCAAAATATCGTGTGTCGCTTCGTGTTTCGTGTGTCGCCTTTTGAACGCGAGACACGATATTTTGCGCGATACTCAAAGCGACACACGATATTCTGCGCGATAAACGAAGCGACACGCGATATTTTGCGCGATACGCGAAGCAACATGCGATATTAACCACGATATATCGCCTTTTGGGCTACCTACACAAGGGCGATGTTTCGTGGTACATTGTCGCGCGTCGCTTGTGTATCGCGCAAAATATCGTGTGTCGCTTCGTGTGTCGCTTCGTGTGTCGCGCAAAATATCGTGCGTCGCTTCATGTATCGTGTGTCGCACTTGATGAAAGAAGGGCGAGATTATAGATGGCACTATCCGGATTCCGTAAGTACACACCAATTTATTTCCTACCACATGCACAAAGAAATATTCAAACATAAAGTCACGGTAAGTGTCCCTTAAGAGGATTGAGTCTTCAAATAAATCATGTTGATTTTATAGAGCGTATACAATTGCACACACCTGAAATATTTAGTAAGTGTAACCTTGACTGAAGTGAGGGAGAAGCTACAAATAACACGTTTGCTGTATCATTGATTAGAACTTCCATTTTGTAATATTCCTTTTGAGCAACCGTTAAGGGCACAAATATTTCCGGCACAATATTTGTTGTTGCAGCCACAATGTGTCATGTGCTGGGCACGGGACCCATTGTGTCATGTGTTTGACACAGGACATACTGTCTCATCTAGACTTGTGTAAATAGCTTAGATTTATCACACCGATATGTTGCATCATCGCGTTAACACCATCTACACAATTTAAATTACGTTGAGTAAGTTCTATGAAAAATATAGACTTTATTCATATAAAAATACCGTCTTCATTGAGTATAAACAGTTTCCAGAGAAGCGTTTACCGGTATAGGCATAGTTTAGTTGTATTCGTTAATAGTATTACATGATTTTAAATAAATCTACGTATTCTATTGTGAACTATATCTACAACAAGTCTTGCACGTGATGTGTTTTTCTTTTAATGAAATCCAAAAAAACAATCAACATAAAATGAAAAGTCACAACTTCCGTCTGCGTCGGTGGCTGGAGATGGGAAGTCTGCAGATTCGTCATAAACGTGTTCACAGTGATGCTCTTCGACCTTCAATGGGAATATTGTATTACTTAATTTATATCATGCAAATTACTTTAAGTTTGAGTTATTGACGTTGTTACTTTATGGATATAAGACTAATGGGCATAGATGCCTATTTTGGCGAACAGACAACGCTTAAACACGTTTGTTGTCATTGCTTAACACTTTATTGAGTGTACTGATTACAATGAATATTATTCGTTGATAGCAGTAATAAGCACGCTAAGAAAAGAGTGCGTGTAAAAATACATAAAACAGCGTTTACAAAAATATGAAAAGAAGTACGTGTGTTTGAGAATATGTTAACACATATGTTAGAATATACTTACGTAACATTCTTTGACGTTTGGTTCTTCCTGTGCCTGGTTCATGGAGTATGTACTAAGTGATGGAGTGAGATAAGATTGTAGATTGAACAGTTGGTAGTTGTGATTGTTGTCCTCGTTGATCATGTTGTAAGCATCGGGATGGTTGCAGTGGTTGTCGTGTTGGTTGTGTTGGTTAGATGCGGATTTCTGGCTGTTTTGATGGCGGGAGATCTCATGTGGTGCGAAGTTTGGGCTGCTGAGTGAATGTTGTAAGTTGTAAACTGCTGTGTTTTGTTTGCATATGCTGTCCTGAAGTGCTGTTATTTCTGCGTTTAGTGTTTGTTGTTGGTGTTCTAATTGTTGGTAAAGTTGGTGCTGGTCGGTAATGGTATCTTAAATGGAATCAATTTCTTGCTGCATCTCTGCCATATTGTATCGTACGTTTTTGAATTCCTCGAGAAGTTGTTGGTGAGCGTTGTGGTATATGTGAATGTAGTGTTGCAGGTTGTTGTTGTTATTATTCATTAAAAAATCGTGGAACTCCATGATATTACCAGGCACAGGAATATTCTGGAATGCTCCAGCTGTATCCTGCTCCAGCATCTGAAAGAAGATATGAATGGAGGCGATTGTGGTAAACCTTGTAAACATTGAATAAAACGAACTATTTAGCATCGTAGTAGAAGTATGATGGATGCATAAGAATAACACGGAGTAAAAGAAGAATTCAGATGGGAAGAAAAATAGAACGACGATTAAGACAACAGAGAAACGACAGGGCATAACGAATGAAAGGGGGATTAATTTAAAGAAGAAGAAAAAGAAAAAGACGAAGCAAAAGAAAGAAGGTTAGAAAGAAGAAGAAGAAAGAATAGGATAATAATGATAAGAAGACGAAGAAGAAAGAAGAATGATACAAAAACAAAGAAGGATAATAGTAAGAAGAAGAAGAAAGAAGAAGAAAAACAAGAAAAAGAAAAAGAAGAAAAAAGAAGAAGAAGAAAAGAAGCAGAAGAAATGTGCAATCAAAGTAAGAATTGTTTAAAAAAAGTAGGAAACATTATAGAAAAATCACTATTTGAAAGAATAACAAGCAAAACATTTGCAATGAATACTTTAAAATATTGAATGTTTATATTGAAGTTCTTACCTGTACAACAAAAAGCCACTGCTAAAATCATTTAGCTAACATACAAAATGTCATTGTGACGCATAAGTAATGGCAATAAATTATCATCATTTAATTACTTTGTGCACAGCAGTGCTATTGCTTTGTCCCGATTATCAATTATTTATTATTTACGCTGAACCAAATGTTTTGCGTACAAATTGTATTTACGACGTGGTGTTACAGTCAAATACGACCTTTACCTGGTAGGCTGGCGTGATGTCCACTTCTCCGTCATGATTCCAGCCGATTCTTTGTATAAAGAACATGTAATTACTAAATCTATTTTCGAGCACGTAAATGCCTTCCATCTTGCTATTTGTTGAAACGTTATGACAACGGAGTCATCAGCGCGGGCGTCATTACGTCATTACGCCAAAATATTATGACGTCATTATGTTGTAATAATTTGACGTTGAAATCACGCATTTGATAGTCATTACATTTTTTTGCTCTGTCAACATTTTTTAAAATTTTACCGATGGTCCAGTTTGCGCTATTTACAAGACCATTTGTTTTATTAAATGAAGCCAAGCAGGTCGAGCAAAAAAAGAAGATCTATTACTGAAAACAGGCCTTCGAGTAAATCGAGCTTTTGTTTCAAGAGAATTCCATCTCAATTATGTTTTCATCTTAAAACGTTTGTAGTTCAACTTTACTATGGTTATCAATCTTTCTTATTTAAATACAAATATCATTTGAGGATAAATTACGTTAGCGTTGTTTGTACGCACACATTAGACGAGTTTTTCCAAAGTTGTAAATATCCGGATAACGTGCGCGTGTATTCAATCATATGATTGGTTATTCCTTTGTACAATTGTGCCGTTCAAAAAAAGTGGTATGTGCTTAAGGTTACGATATACTAAATAATCGTTTCATGTAGGGCTGTACTCTCTAAAAAAAATATCATAGTTGACTCGAAGACATGTTTTACACTTTAAACTATTGTTCTGGTTTTATCTTTTGGAGATAGTGGTAGGGCACGAATTGGTGTTTACTACTAAAGCCCTGAAATATGATAAACTTAGAGACTATAGTAAAACAGTGCACTGAAAAAGGTTACATTCTACCAGAAAACGGCCGGAAATAAGTTGCAAAAACAGTCAATTTTGCCTTTTGTCAAGTTCTTTCTTGGTTCGTACATTACATATATTTTTTATTGCACAAATGGATTTTAAGCGAACATTAGTATTTGTCTTTTGATGTTTAATATGAGTTGCGCTCTGAGAAAACGGAGTTTAATGCACGGAACAGTTTGAATCTCTGATTTGTCTGCTTCAATTAGCTTAAGGTGAATGTAAGAATTATTATAATTCTGGAGCCTGGTAGTAGGCGATATATGCTTTCAAACGGAATTCTGTCGCACTGATTAGCGTTCTGGAAAAGGCCACGAGGCAGATTGTAAGATATAGAACCTTTCAAATGAATCTGGCTTGGGAAAAACGGGACTTCATGCACGTGACAAATTTTAGCGGCACTGTGGGAAAACGGGGTTTAATGCATATAACGCACTGGAGCAGCGCTGTGGGAAAGCGGGGCTTCATGCACGTGACACATTTTAGCGGTACTGTTGGAAAACGTGGTTTAATGCATATGGCGCACTGGAGCAGCGCTGTTGGAAAATGGGTCTGAATGCATGTGCGCAAAGAGTTTTCACAGGTTAGCCTGTGCAGCCCGAGCAGGCTAATCAGGAACGACACTTTTCGCTTGTATGGAACTTTTCGTTTCAACGTAGTATCATCTTACCGAAAATCCAGTTTAGGCGGAAAGTGTCGTCTCTGAATAGCCTGTGTGGACTGCACAGGCTTATCTGGAACATCACTTGACGCCAATTCATTAAGCCCCTTTTTCCAAGCGCGCCGCTTAAAACGCTCAGGAGAACTACGGACAACAAACTAGATTTCCTCTATCATATCACGTGAATGGTCTCATCTTGGACTCGGCTCACGACGGACAGTCTACTTCCGAGTGTCTTGGTTTTCCTGTTTTTCGACTTTCCAAATCACTGCAACCGAGGTCATGTGGTCAAGAAATATGCGTTTTAGTAGACGCGCGTGCGTTACTTGTGACAATATTACGAATCTGGTTGGTTCATTATACCCCCATTACTGGTAATGGGGGCTATATATGAGTCACTTTGTCGGTCTGTCGGTCGGTCTGTCGGTCTGTCCCGAAATTTCATCCGATCTTCACCAAACTTGGTCACAAGTTGTATCTAGATGATGTCTTGGTCAAGTTTGAATATGGGTCATGCCAGGTCAAAATGTAGGTCACGGGGTCACTTAGTGTGTTTTAAACAAAAAGTTTGTCCGGACCATAACTATGTCATTTCTCGTTAGATTTTAAAATGACTTGGTACATTTGTTCACCATCATGGGACGGTGTGTCGTGTGAAAAAAGTACGTTGATATCTCCAATGTCACGGTCACACTTGGAGTGAAAAGGTCAAATGCTTGTTCGGGCCATAACTTTGTAATTTATGGTGAGATTTTAAAATCATTTGTTAAATTTGTTCACCATCATTGGACGGTGTGTCCCGCGAAAGAATTACGTCAATATCTCCAAGGTCAATGACACACTTTTAGTTCAAATATCATAAATGAGCTTGTCCGGGCCATAACTATATCATTCATTGATTTTAAAATCATTTGGCACATTTGTTCACCATCATTAGACGGTGTGTTGTGCGAAAGAATTACGTCGATATCTTCAAGGTCAAGGTAACACTTAAAGTTCAAAGGTAAAAAATGGCCATAAATGAGCTTGTCCGGGCCATAACTATGCTGTTCATTGTGAGAATTAAAAATCATTTGGCACATTTGTTCACCATCATTGGACAGTGTGTCGCGCGAAAGAATTGCGTCGATATCTCCATGGTCAAGATCACACTTTTAGTTCAAATGTCAAAAATGGCCATAAATGAACTTGTCCGGGCCATACCTATTTTTTTCATTGTGAGATTTGAAAATCATTTGGCACATATGTTCACCATCATTGGACGGTGTTTCGCACGAAAGAATTACGTCTATATCTCCAAGGTCAAGGTCACACTTTGAGTTCAAAGGTCAAAAATGGCAATAAATGATAATGGCGTAATAATTCTTAAAAATTGCCATAAATTAGATTCTCTTGTTTTGTGAAGACAGCATGCAAAACAGTATGTGTCAATGCGGCATGTGGGGGTATACGTCACGTCTGTGACAAAGCTCTAGTTCAGAACTTCTTATCTAATGACGTCGAGTTCAGGGCGGACCTTTCCAATTGCATATGTGTTTGGATTGTGTGTGCGGGAACCCAAATGTCCTTCCGTTTTTGGATATAATGTTGTTCAATTGACGTATTTCGTACCAACATTATCATGTTTGTAGCCTGTGATTTTTTATTGAACGTAATGTTTGTCGCAGTACTCATAGGGCTGTATCGATGTTTACGAATTGCTATTCACTCACTTGTGTATGTACGACTAGTATTAATAATAAGACGTGTGTGATGCATAACGTATCGATTTCATTGATCGGTACCAGCCGATATTTACACGTATGCGCTTGTACACAGATAAACAATGGTATATCTAATGAGCCCCATTTTGACACGATATTTTGCGCGATACTCAAAGCAACACACGATATTCTGCGCGATAAACGAAGCGACACGCGATATTTTGCGCGATACGCGAAGCGACATGCGATATTTACCACGATATATCGCCGTTTGGGCTACCTACAAAAGGGCGATATTTTGTGGTAAATTGTCGCGCGTCGCTTGTGTATCGCGCAAAATATCGTGCGTCGCTTCGTGTGTCACGCAAAATATCGTGCGTCGCTTTGAGTATCGCGCAAAATATCGTGTCTCGCGTTCAAAAGACGAAACACGAAGCGGCACACGATATTTTGCGCTACACACGAAGCGATAAACGATAGTTTATTATCCAAATTTCCGTAAGTACACACCAATTTATTTCCTACCACATGCACAAAGAAATATTCAAACATAAAGTCACGGTAAGTGTCCCTTAAGAGGATTGAGTCTTCAAATAAATCATGTTGATTTTATAGAGCGTATACAATTGCACACACCTGAAATATTTAGTAAGTGTAACCTTGACTGAAGTGAGGGAGAAGCTACAAATAACACGTTTGCTGTATCATTGATTAGAACTTGCATTTTGTAATATTCCTTTTGAGCAACCGTTAAGGGCACAAATATTTCCGGCACAGTATTTGTCATGTGCTGGGCACGGGACCCATTGTGTCATGTGTTTGACACAGGACATACTGTCTCATCTAGACTTGTGTAAATAGCTTAGATTTATCACACCGATATGTTGCATCATCGCGTTAACACCATCTACACAATTTAAATTACGTTGAGTAAGTTCTATGAAAAATATAGACTTTATTCATATAAAAATACCGTCTTCATTGAGTATAAACAGTTTCCAGAGAAGCGTTTACCGGTATAGGCATAGTTTAGTTGTATTCGTTAATAGTATTACATGATTTTAAATAAATCTACGTATTCTATTGTGAACTATATCTACAACAAGTCTTGCACGTGATGTGTTTTTCTTTTAATGAAATCCAAAAAAACAATCAACATAAAATGAAAAGTCACAACTTCCGTCTGCGTCGGTGGCTGGAGATGGGAAGTCTGCAGATTCGTCATAAACGTGTTCACAGTGATGCTCTTCGACCTTCAATGGGAATATTGTATAACTTAATTTATATCATGCAAATTGCTTTAAGTTTGAGTTATTGACGTTTTTACTTTATGGATATAAGACTAATGGGCATAGATGCCTATTTTGGCGAACAGACAACGCTGAAACACGTTTGTTGTCATTGCTTAACACTTAATTGAGTGTACTGATTACAATGAATATTATTCGTTGATAGCAGTAATAAGCACGCTAAGAAAAGAGTGCGTGTAAAAATACATAAAACAGCGTTTACAAAAATATGAAAAGAAGTACGTGTGTTTGAGAATATGTTAACACATATGTTAGAATATACTTACGTAACATTCTTTGACGTTTGGTTCTTCCTGTGCCTGGTTCATGGAGTATGTACTAAGTGATGGAGTGAGATAAGATTGTAGATTGAACAGTTGGTAGTTGTGATTGTTGTCCTCGTTGATCATGTTGTAAGCATCGGGATGGTTGCAATGGTTGTCGTGTTGGTTGTGTTGGTTAGATGCGGGTTTCTGGCTGTTTTGATGGCGGGAGATCTCATGTGGTGCGAAGTTTGGGCTGCTGAGTGAATGTTGTAAGTTGTAAACTGCTGTGTTTTGTTTGCATATGCTGTCCTGAAGTGCTGTTATTTCTGCGTTTAGTGTTTGTTGTTGGTGTTCTAATTGTTGGTAAAGTTGGTGCTGGTCGGTAATGGTATCTTTAATGGAATCAATTTCTTGCTGCATCTCTGCCATATTGTATCGTACGTTTTTGAATTCCTCGAGAAGTTGTTGGTGAGCGTTGTGGTATATGTGAATGTAGTGTTGCAGATTGTTGTTGTTATTATTCATTAAAAAATCGTGGAACTCCATGATATTACCAGGCACAGGAATATTCTGGAATGCTCCAGCTGTATCCTGATCCAGCATCTGAAAGAAGATATGAATGGAGGCGATTGTGGTAAACCTTGTAAACATTGAATAAAACGAACTATTTAGCATTGTAGTAGAAGTATGATGGGTGCATAAGAATAACACGGAGTAAAAGAAGAATTCAGATGGGAAGAAAAATAGAACGACGATTAAGACAACAGAGAAACGACAGGGCATAACGAATGAAAGGGGGATTAATTTAAAGAAGAAGAAAAAGAAAAAGACGAAGCAAAAGAAAGAAGGTTAGAAAGAAGAAGAAGAAAGAATAGGATAATAATGATAAGAAGACGAAGAAGAAAGAAGAATGATACAAAAACAAAGAAGGATAATAGTAAGAAGAAGAAGAAAGAAGAAGAAAAACAAGAAAAATAAAAAGAAGAAAAAAGAAGAAGAAGAAAAGAAGCAGAAGAAATGTGCAATCAAAGTAAGAATTGTTTAAAAAAAGTAGGAAACATAGAAAAATCACTATTTGAAAGAATAACAAGCAAAACATTTGCAATGAATACTTTAAAATATTGAATGTTTATATTGAATTTCTTACCTGTACAACAAAAAGCCACTGCTAAAATCATTTAGCTAACATACAAAATGTCATTGTGACGCATAAGTAATGGCAATAAAATTATCATCATTTAATTACTTTGTGCACAGCAGTGCTATTGCTTTGTCCCGATTATCAATTATTTATTATTTACGCTGAACCAAATGTTTTGCGTACAAATTGTATTTACGACGTGGTGTTACAGTCAAATACGACCTTTACCTGGTAGGCTGGCGTGATGTCCACTTCTCCGTCATGATTCCAGCCGATTCTTTGTATAAAGAACATGTAATTACTAAATCTATTTTCGAGCACGTAAATGCCTTCCATCTTGCTATTTGTTGAAACGTTATGACAACGGAGTCATCAGCGCGGGCGTCATTACGTCATTACGCCAAAATATTATGACGTCATTATGTTGTAATAATTTGACGTTGAAATCACGCATTTGATAGTCATTACATTTTTTTGCTCTGTCAACATTTTTTAAAATTTTACCGATGGTCCAGTTTGCGCTATTTACAAGACCATTTGTTTTATTAAATGAAGCCAAGCAGGTCGAGCAAAAAAAGAAGATCTATTACTGAAAACAGGCCTTCGAGTAAATCGAGCTTTTGTTTCAAGAGAATTCCATCTCAATTATGTTTTCATCTTAAAACGTTTGTAGTTCAACTTTACTATGGTTATCAATCTTTCTTATTTAAATACAAATATCATTTGAGGATAAATTACGTTAGCGTTGTTTGTACGCACACATTAGACGAGTTTTTCCAAAGTTGTAAATATCCGGATAACGTGCGCGTGTATTCAATCATATGATTGGTTATTCCTTTGTACAATTGTGCCGTTCAAAAAAAGTGGTATGTGCTTAAGGTTACGATATACTAAATAATCGTTTCATGTAGGGCTGTACTCTCTAAAAAAAATATCATAGTTGACTCGAAGACATGTTTTACACTTTAAACTATTGTTCTGGTTTTATCTTTTGGAGATAGTGGTAGGGCACGAATTGGTGTTTACTACTAAAGCCCTGAAATATGATAAACTTAGAGACTATAGTAAAACAGTGCACTGAAAAAGGTTACATTCTACCAGAAAACGGCCGGAAATAAGTTGCAAAAACAGTCAATTTTGCCTTTTGTCAAGTTCTTTCTTGGTTCGTACATTACATATATTTTTTATTGCACAAATGGATTTTAAGCGAACATTAGTATTTGTCTTTTGATGTTTAATATGAGTTGCGCTCTGAGAAAACGGAGTTTAATGCACGGAACAGTTTGAATCTCTGATTTGTCTGCTTCAATTAGCTTAAGGTGAATGTAAGAATTATTATAATTCTGGAGCCTGGTAGTAGGCGATATATGCTTTCAAACGGAATTCTGTCGCACTGATTAGCGTTCTGGAAAAGGCCATGAGGCAGATTGTAAGATATAGAACCTTTCAAATGAATCTGGCTTGGGAAAAACGGGACTTCATGCACGTGACAAATTTTAGCGGCACTGTGGGAAAACGGGGTTTAATGCATATAACGCACTGGAGCAGCGCTGTGGGAAAGCGGGGCTTCATGCACGTGACACATTTTAGCGGTACTGTTGGAAAACGTGGTTTAATGCATATGGCGCACTGGAGCAGCGCTGTTGGAAAATGGGTCTGAATGCATGTGCGCAAAGAGTTTTCACAGATTAGCCTGTGCAGCCCGAGCAGGCTAATCAGGAACGACACTTTTCGCTTGTATGGAACTTTTCGTTTCAACGTAGTATCATCTTACCGAAAATCCAGTTTAGGCGGAAAGTGTCGTCTCTGAATAGCCTGTGTGGACTGCACAGGCTTATCTGGAACATCACTTGACGCCAATTCATTAAGCCCCTTTTTCCAAGCGCGCCGCTTAAAACGCTCAGGAGAACTACGGACAACAAACTAGATTTCCTCTATCATATCACGTGAATGGTCTCATCTTGGACTCGGCTCACGACGGACAGTCTACTTCCGAGTGTCTTGGTTTTCCTGTTTTTCGACTTTCCAAATCACTGCAACCGAGGTCATGTGGTCAAGAAATATGCGTTTTAGTAGACGCGCGTGCGTTACTTGTGACAATATTACGAATCTGGTTGGTTCATTATACCCCCATTACTGGTAATGGGGGCTATATATGAGTCACTTTGTCGGTCTGTCGGTCGGTCTGTCGGTCTGTCCCGAAATTTCATCCGATCTTCACCAAACTTGGTCACAAGTTGTATCTAGATGATGTCTTGGTCAAGTTTGAATATGGGTCATGCCAGGTCAAAATGTAGGTCACGGGGTCACTTAGTGTGTTTTAAACAAAAAGTTTGTCCGGACCATAACTATGTCATTTCTCGTTAGATTTTAAAATGACTTGGTACATTTGTTCACCATCATGGGACGGTGTGTCGTGTGAAAAAAGTACGTTGATATCTCCAATGTCACGGTCACACTTGGAGTTAAAAGGTCAAATGCTTGTTCGGGCCATAACTTTGTAATTTATGGTGAGATTTTAAAATCATTTGTTAAATTTGTTCACCATCATTGGACGGTGTGTCCCGCGAAAGAATTACGTCAATATCTCCAAGGTCAATGACACACTTTTAGTTCAAATATCATAAATGAGCTTGTCCGGGCCATAACTATATCATTCATTGATTTTAAAATCATTTGGCACATTTGTTCACCATCATTAGACGGTGTGTTGTGCGAAAGAATTACGTCGATATCTTCAAGGTCAAGGTAACACTTAAAGTTCAAAGGTAAAAAATGGCCATAAATGAGCTTGTCCGGGCCATAACTATGCTGTTCATTGTGAGAATTAAAAATCATTTGGCACATTTGTTCACCATCATTGGACAGTGTGTCGCGCGAAAGAATTGCGTCGATATCTCCATGGTCAAGATCACACTTTTAGTTCAAATGTCAAAAATGGCCATAAATGAACTTGTCCGGGCCATACCTATTTTTTTCATTGTGAGATTTGAAAATCATTTGGCACATATGTTCACCATCATTGGACGGTGTTTACGCACGAAAGAATTACGTCTATATCTCCAAGGTCAAGGTCACACTTTGAGTTCAAAGGTCAAAAATGGCAATAAATGATAATGGCGTAATAATTCTTAAAAATTGCCATAAATTAGATTCTCTTGTTTTGTGAAGACAGCATGCAAAACAGTATGTGTCAATGCGGCATGTGGGGGTATACGTCACGTCTGTGACAAAGCTCTAGTTCAGAACTTCTTATCTAATGACGTCGAGGTCAGGGCGGACCTTTACAATTGCATATGTGTTTGGATTGTGTGTGCGGGAACCCAAATGTCCTTCCGTTTTTGGATATAATGTTGTTCAATTGACGTATTTCGTACCAACATTATCATGTTTGTAGCCTGTGATTTTTTATTGAACGTAATGTTTGTCGCAGTACTCATAGGGCTGTATCGATGTTTACGAATTGCTATTCACTCACTTGTGTATGTACGACTAGTATTAATAATAAGACGTGTGTGATGCATAACGTATCGATTTCATTGATCGGTACCAGCCGATATTTACACGTATGCGCTTGTACACAGATAAACAATGGTATATCTAATGAGCCCCATTTTGACACGATATTTTGCGCGATACTCAAAGCAACACACGATATTCTGCGCGATAAACGAAGCGACACGCGATATTTTGCGCGATACGCGAAGCGACATGCGATATTTACCACGATATATCGCCGTTTGGGCTACCTACAAAAGGGCGATATTTTGTGGTAAATTGTCGCGCGTCGCTTGTGTATCGCGCAAAATATCGTGCGTCGCTTCGTGTGTCACGCAAAATATCGTGCGTCGCTTTGAGTATCGCGCAAAATATCGTGTCTCGCGTTCAAAAGACGAAACACGAAGCGGCACACGATATTTTGCGCTACACACGAAGCGATAAACGATAGTTTATTATCCAAATATCCGTAAGTACACACCAATTTATTTCCTACCACATGCACAAAGAAATATTCAAACATAAAGTCACGGTAAGTGTCCCTTAAGAGGATTGAGTCTTCAAATAAATCATGTTGATTTTATAGAGCGTATACAATTGCACACACCTGAAATATTTAGTAAGTGTAACCTTGACTGAAGTGAGGGAGAAGCTACAAATAACACGTTTGCTGTATCATTGATTAGAACTTGCATTTTGTAATATTCCTTTTGAGCAACCGTTAAGGGCACAAATATTTCCGGCACAGTATTTGTCATGTGCTGGGCACGGGACCCATTGTGTCATGTGTTTGACACAGGACATACTGTCTCATCTAGACTTGTGTAAATAGCTTAGATTTATCACACCGATATGTTGCATCATCGCGTTAACACCATCTACACAATTTAAATTACGTTGAGTAAGTTCTATGAAAAATATAGACTTTATTCATATAAAAATACCGTCTTCATTGAGTATAAACAGTTTCCAGAGAAGCGTTTACCGGTATAGGCATAGTTTAGTTGTATTCGTTAATAGTATTACATGATTTTAAATAAATCTACGTATTCTATTGTGAACTATATCTACAACAAGTCTTGCACGTGATGTGTTTTTCTTTTAATGAAATCCAAAAAAACAATCAACATAAAATGAAAAGTCACAACTTCCGTCTGCGTCGGTGGCTGGAGATGGGAAGTCTGCAGATTCGTCATAAACGTGTTCACAGTGATGCTCTTCGACCTTCAATGGGAATATTGTATAACTTAATTTATATCATGCAAATTGCTTTAAGTTTGAGTTATTGACGTTGTTACTTTATGGATATAAGACTAATGGGCATAGATGCCTATTTTGGCGAACAGACAACGCTTAAACACGTTTGTTGTCATTGCTTAACACTTAATTGAGTGTACTGATTACAATGAATATTATTCGTTGATAGCAGTAATAAGCACGCTAAGAAAAGAGTGCGTGTAAAAATACATAAAACAGCGTTTACAAAAATATGAAAAGAAGTACGTGTGTTTGAGAATATGTTAACACATATGTTAGAATATACTTACGTAACATTCTTTGACGTTTGGTTCTTCCTGTGCCTGGTTCATGGAGTATGTACTAAGTGATGGAGTGAGATAAGATTGTAGATTGAACAGTTGGTAGTTGTGATTGTTGTCCTCGTTGATCATGTTGTAAGCATCGGGATGGTTGCAATGGTTGTCGTGTTGGTTGTGTTGGTTAGATGCGGGTTTCTGGCTGTTTTGATGGCGGGAGATCTCATGTGGTGCGAAGTTTGGGCTGCTGAGTGAATGTTGTAAGTTGTAAACTGCTGTGTTTTGTTTGCATATGCTGTCCTGAAGTGCTGTTATTTCTGCGTTTAGTGTTTGTTGTTGGTGTTCTAATTGTTGGTAAAGTTGGTGCTGGTCGGTAATGGTATCTTTAATGGAATCAATTTCTTGCTGCATCTCTGCCATATTGTATCGTACGTTTTTGAATTCCTCGAGAAGTTGTTGGTGAGCGTTGTGGTATATGTGAATGTAGTGTTGCAGGTTGTTGTTGTTATTATTCATTAAAAAATCGTGGAACTCCATGATATTACCAGGCACAGGAATATTCTGGAATGCTCCAGCTGTATCCTGCTCCAGCATCTGAAAGAAGATATGAATGGAGGCGATTGTGGTAAACCTTGTAAACATTGAATAAAACGAACTATTTAGCATCGTAGTAGAAGTATGATGGGTGCATAAGAATAACACGGAGTAAAAGAAGAATTCAGATGGGAAGAAAAATAGAACGACGATTAAGACAACAGAGAAACGACAGGGCATAACGAATGAAAGGGGGATTAATTTAAAGAAGAAGAAAAAGAAAAAGACGAAGCAAAAGAAAGAAGGTTAGAAAGAAGAAGAAGAAAGAATAGGATAATAATGATAAGAAGACGAAGAAGAAAGAAGAATGATACAAAAACAAAGAAGGATAATAGTAAGAAGAAGAAGAAAGAAGAAGAAAAACAAGAAAAAGAAAAAGAAGAAAAAAGAAGAAGAAGAAAAGAAGCAGAAGAAATGTGCAATCAAAGTAAGAATTGTTTAAAAAAAGTAGGAAACATTAGAAAAATCACTATTTGAAAGAATAACAAGCAAAACATTTGCAATGAATACTTTAAAATATTGAATGTTTATATTGAAGTTCTTACCTGTACAACAAAAAGCCACTGCTAAAATCATTTAGCTAACATACAAAATGTCATTGTGACGCATAAGTAATGGCAATAAAATTATCATCATTTAATTACTTTGTGCACAGCAGTGCTATTGCTTTGTCCCGATTATCAATTATTTATTATTTACGCTGAACCAAATGTTTTGCGTACAAATTGTATTTACGACGTGGTGTTACAGTCAAATACGACCTTTACCTGGTAGGCTGGCGTGATGTCCACTTCTCCGTCATGATTCCAGCCGATTCTTTGTATAAAGAACATGTAATTACTAAATCTATTTTCGAGCACGTAAATGCCTTCCATCTTGCTATTTGTTGAAACGTTATGACAACGGAGTCATCAGCGCGGGCGTCATTACGTCATTACGCCAAAATATTATGACGTCATTATGTTGTAATAATTTGACGTTGAAATCACGCATTTGATAGTCATTACATTTTTTTGCTCTGTCAACATTTTTTAAAATTTTACCGATGGTCCAGTTTGCGCTATTTACAAGACCATTTGTTTTATTAAATGAAGCCAAGCAGGTCGAGCAAAAAAAGAAGATCTATTACTGAAAACAGGCCTTCGAGTAAATCGAGCTTTTGTTTCAAGAGAATTCCATCTCAATTATGTTTTCATCTTAAAACGTTTGTAGTTCAACTTTACTATGGTTATCAATCTTTCTTATTTAAATACAAATATCATTTGAGGATAAATTACGTTAGCGTTGTTTGTACGCACACATTAGACGAGTTTTTCCAAAGTTGTAAATATCCGGATAACGTGCGCGTGTATTCAATCATATGATTGGTTATTCCTTTGTACAATTGTGCCGTTCAAAAAAAGTGGTATGTGCTTAAGGTTACGATATACTAAATAATCGTTTCATGTAGGGCTGTACTCTCTAAAAAAAATATCATAGTTGACTCGAAGACATGTTTTACACTTTAAACTATTGTTCTGGTTTTATCTTTTGGAGATAGTGGTAGGGCACGAATTGGTGTTTACTACTAAAGCCCTGAAATATGATAAACTTAGAGACTATAGTAAAACAGTGCACTGAAAAAGGTTACATTCTACCAGAAAACGGCCGGAAATAAGTTGCAAAAACAGTCAATTTTGCCTTTTGTCAAGTTCTTTCTTGGTTCGTACATTACATATATTTTTTATTGCACAAATGGATTTTAAGCGAACATTAGTATTTGTCTTTTGATGTTTAATATGAGTTGCGCTCTGAGAAAACGGAGTTTAATGCACGGAACAGTTTGAATCTCTGATTTGTCTGCTTCAATTAGCTTAAGGTGAATGTAAGAATTATTATAATTCTGGAGCCTGGTAGTAGGCGATATATGCTTTCAAACGGAATTCTGTCGCACTGATTAGCGTTCTGGAAAAGGCCATGAGGCAGATTGTAAGATATAGAACCTTTCAAATGAATCTGGCTTGGGAAAAACGGGACTTCATGCACGTGACAAATTTTAGCGGCACTGTGGGAAAACGGGGTTTAATGCATATAACGCACTGGAGCAGCGCTGTGGGAAAGCGGGGCTTCATGCACGTGACACATTTTAGCGGTACTGTTGGAAAACGTGGTTTAATGCATATGGCGCACTGGAGCAGCGCTGTTGGAAAATGGGTCTGAATGCATGTGCGCAAAGAGTTTTCACAGATTAGCCTGTGCAGCCCGAGCAGGCTAATCAGGAACGACACTTTTCGCTTGTATGGAACTTTTCGTTTCAACGTAGTATCATCTTACCGAAAATCCAGTTTAGGCGGAAAGTGTCGTCTCTGAATAGCCTGTGTGGACTGCACAGGCTTATCTGGAACATCACTTGACGCCAATTCATTAAGCCCCTTTTTCCAAGAGCGCCGCTTAAAACGCTCAGGAGAACTACGGACAACAAACTAGATTTCCTCTATCATATCACGTGAATGGTCTCATCTTGGACTCGGCTCACGACGGACAGTCTACTTCCGAGTGTCTTGGTTTTCCTGTTTTTCGACTTTCCAAATCACTGCAACCGAGGTCATGTGGTCAAGAAATATGCGTTTTAGTAGACGCGCGTGCGTTACTTGTGACAATATTACGAATCTGGTTGGTTCATTATACCCCCATTACTGGTAATGGGGGCTATATATGAGTCACTTTGTCGGTCTGTCGGTCGGTCTGTCGGTCTGTCCCGAAATTTCATCCGATCTTCACCAAACTTGGTCACAAGTTGTATCTAGATGATGTCTTGGTCAAGTTTGAATATGGGTCATGCCAGGTCAAAATGTAGGTCACGGGGTCACTTAGTGTGTTTTAAACAAAAAGTTTGTCCGGACCATAACTATGTCATTTCTCGTTAGATTTTAAAATGACTTGGTACATTTGTTCACCATCATGGGACGGTGTGTCGTGTGAAAAAAGTACGTTGATATCTCCAATGTCACGGTCACACTTGGAGTTAAAAGGTCAAATGCTTGTTCGGGCCATAACTTTGTAATTTATGGTGAGATTTTAAAATCATTTGTTAAATTTGTTCACCATCATTGGACGGTGTGTCCCGCGAAAGAATTACGTCAATATCTCCAAGGTCAATGACACACTTTTAGTTCAAATATCATAAATGAGCTTGTCCGGGCCATAACTATATCATTCATTGATTTTAAAATCATTTGGCACATTTGTTCACCATCATTAGACGGTGTGTTGTGCGAAAGAATTACGTCGATATCTTCAAGGTCAAGGTAACACTTAAAGTTCAAAGGTAAAAAATGGCCATAAATGAGCTTGTCCGGGCCATAACTATGCTGTTCATTGTGAGAATTAAAAATCATTTGGCACATTTGTTCACCATCATTGGACAGTGTGTCGCGCGAAAGAATTGCGTCGATATCTCCATGGTCAAGATCACACTTTTAGTTCAAATGTCAAAAATGGCCATAAATGAACTTGTCCGGGCCATACCTATTTTTTTCATTGTGAGATTTGAAAATCATTTGGCACATATGTTCACCATCATTGGACGGTGTTACGCACGAAAGAATTACGTCTATATCTCCAAGGTCAAGGTCACACTTTGAGTTCAAAGGTCAAAAATGGCAATAAATGATAATGGCGTAATAATTCTTAAAAATTGCCATAAATTAGATTCTCTTGTTTTGTGAAGACAGCATGCAAAACAGTATGTGTCAATGCGGCATGTGGGGGTATACGTCACGTCTGTGACAAAGCTCTAGTTCAGAACTTCTTATCTAATGACGTCGAGGTCAGGGCGGACCTTTACAATTGCATATGTGTTTGGATTGTGTGTGCGGGAACCCAAATGTCCTTCCGTTTTTGGATATAATGTTGTTCAATTGACGTATTTCGTACCAACATTATCATGTTTTTAGCCTGTGATTTTTTATTGAACGTAATGTTTGTCGCAGTACTCATAGGGCTGTATCGATGTTTACGAATTGCTATTCACTCACTTGTGTATGTACGACTAGTATTAATAATAAGACGTGTGTGATGCATAACGTATCGATTTCATTGATCGGTACCAGCCGATATTTACACGTATGCGCTTGTACACAGATAAACAATGGTATATCTAATGAGCCCCATTTTGACACGATATTTTGCGCGATACTCAAAGCAACACACGATATTCTGCGCGATAAACGAAGCGACACGCGATATTTTGCGCGATACGCGAAGCGACATGCGATATTTACCACGATATATCGCCGTTTGGGCTACCTACAAAAGGGCGATATTTTGTGGTAAATTGTCGCGCGTCGCTTGTGTATCGCGCAAAATATCGTGCGTCGCTTCGTGTGTCACGCAAAATATCGTGCGTCGCTTTGAGTATCGCGCAAAATATCGTGTCTCGCGTTCAAAAGACGAAACACGAAGCGACACACGATATTTTGCGCTACACACGAAGCGATAAACGATAGTTTATTATCCAAATATCCGTAAGTACACACCAATTTATTTCCTACCACATGCACAAAGAAATATTCAAACATAAAGTCACGGTAAGTGTCCCTTAAGAGGATTGAGTCTTCAAATAAATCATGTTGATTTTATAGAGCGTATACAATTGCACACACCTGAAATATTTAGTAAGTGTAACCTTGACTGAAGTGAGGGAGAAGCTACAAATAACACGTTTGCTGTATCATTGATTAGAACTTGCATTTTGTAATATTCCTTTTGAGCAACCGTTAAGGGCACAAATATTTCCGGCACAATATTTGTCATGTGCTGGGCACGGGACCCATTGTGTCATGTGTTTGACACAGGACATACTGTCTCATCTAGACTTGTGTAAATAGCTTAGATTTATCACACCGATATGTTGCATCATCGCGTTAACACCATCTACACAATTTAAATTACGTTGAGTAAGTTCTATGAAAAATATAGACTTTATTCATATAAAAATACCGTCTTCATTGAGTATAAACAGTTTCCAGAGAAGCGTTTACCGGTATAGGCATAGTTTAGTTGTATTCGTTAATAGTATTACATGATTTTAAATAAATCTACGTATTCTATTGTGAACTATATCTACAACAAGTCTTGCACGTGATGTGTTTTTCTTTTAATGAAATCCAAAAAAACAATCAACATAAAATGAAAAGTCACAACTTCCGTCTGCGTCGGTGGCTGGAGATGGGAAGTCTGCAGATTCGTCATAAACGTGTTCACAGTGATGCTCTTCGACCTTCAATGGGAATATTGTATAACTTAATTTATATCATGCAAATTACTTTAAGTTTGAGTTATTGACGTTGTTACTTTATGGATATAAGACTAATGGGCATAGATGCCTATTTTGGCGAACAGACAACGCTTAAACACGTTTGTTGTCATTGCTTAACACTTAATTGAGTGTACTGATTACAATGAATATTATTCGTTGATAGCAGTAATAAGCACGCTAAGAAAAGAGTGCGTGTAAAAATACATAAAACAGCGTTTACAAAAATATGAAAAGAAGTACGTGTGTTTGAGAATATGTTAACACATATGTTAGAATATACTTACGTAACATTCTTTGACGTTTGGTTCTTCCTGTGCCTGGTTCATGGAGTATGTACTAAGTGATGGAGTGAGATAAGATTGTAGATTGAACAGTTGGTAGTTGTGATTGTTGTCCTCGTTGATCATGTTGTAAGCATCGGGATGGTTGCAATGGTTGTCGTGTTGGTTGTGTTGGTTAGATGCGGGTTTCTGGCTGTTTTGATGGCGGGAGATCTCATGTGGTGCGAAGTTTGGGCTGCTGAGTGAATGTTGTAAGTTGTAAACTGCTGTGTTTTGTTTGCATATGCTGTCCTGAAGTGCTGTTATTTCTGCGTTTAGTGTTTGTTGTTGGTGTTCTAATTGTTGGTAAAGTTGGTGCTGGTCGGTAATGGTATCTTTAATGGAATCAATTTCTTGCTGCATCTCTGCCATATTGTATCGTACGTTTTTGAATTCCTCGAGAAGTTGTTGGTGAGCGTTGTGGTATATGTGAATGTAGTGTTGCAGGTTGTTGTTGTTATTATTCATTAAAAAATCGTGGAACTCCATGATATTACCAGGCACAGGAATATTCTGGAATGCTCCAGCTGTATCCTGCTCCAGCATCTGAAAGAAGATATGAATGGAGGCGATTGTGGTAAACCTTGTAAACATTGAATAAAACGAACTATTTAGCATCGTAGTAGAAGTATGATGGATGCATAAGAATAACACGGAGTAAAAGAAGAATTCAGATGGGAAGAAAAATAGAACGGCGATTAAGACAACAGAGAAACGACAGGGCATAACGAATGAAAGGGGGATTAATCTAAAGAAGAAGAAAAAGAAAAAAACGAAGCAAAAGAAAGAAGGTTAGAAAGAAGAAGAAGAAAGAATAGGATAATAATGATAAGAAGACGAAGAAGAAAGAAGAATGATACAAAAACAAAGAAGGATAATAGTAAGAAGAAGAAGAAAGAAGAAGAAAAACAAGAAAAAGAAAAAGAAGAAAAAAGAAGAAGAAGAAAAGAAGCAGAAGAAATGTGCAATCAAAGTAAGAATTGTTTAAAAAAAGTAGGAAACATTATAGAAAAATCACTATTTGAAAGAATAACAAGCAAAACATTTGCAATGAATACTTTAAAATATTGAATGTTTATATTGAAGTTCTTACCTGTATAACAAAAAGCCACTGCTAAAATCATTTAGCTAACATACAAAATGTCATTGTGACGCATAAGTAATGGCAATAAAATTATCATCATTTAATTACTTTGTGCACAGCAGTGCTATTGCTTTGTCCCGATTATCAATTATTTATTATTTACGCTGAACCAAATGTTTTGCGTACGAATTGTATTTACGACGTGGTGTTACAGTCAAATACGACCTTTACCTGGTAGGCTGGCGTGATGTCCACTTCTCCGTCATGATTCCAGCCGATTCTTTGTATAAAGAACATGTAATTACTAAATCTATTTTCGAGCGCGTAAATGCCTTCCATCTTGCTATATGTTGAAACGTTATGACAACGGAGTCATCAGCGCGGGCGTCATTACGTCATTACGCCAAAATATTATGACGTCATTATGTTGTAATAATTTGACGTTGAAATCACGCATTTGATAGTCATTACATTTTTTTGCTCTGTCAACATTTTTTAAAATTTTACCGATGGTCCAGTTTGCGCTATTTACAAGACCATTTGTTTTATTAAATGAAGCCAAGCAGGTCGAGCAAAAAAAGAAGATCTATTACTGAAAACAGGCCTTCGAGTAAATCGAGCTTTTGTTTCAAGAGAATTCCATCTCAATTATGTTTTCATCTTAAAACGTTTGTAGTTCAACTTTACTATGGTTATCAATCTTTCTTATTCAAATACAAATATCATTTGAGGATAAATTACGTAAGCGTTGTTTGTACGCACACATTAGACGAGTTTTTCCAAAGTTGTAAATATCCGGATAACGTGCGCGTGTATTCAATCATATGATTGGTTATTCCTTTGTACAATTGTGCCGTTCAAAAAAAGTGGTATGTGCTTAAGGTTACGATATACTAAATAATCGTTTCATGTAGGGACAGACCCACAGAGAGGGTCACTCTCTAAAAAAAATATCATAGTTGACTCGAAGACATGTTTTACACTTTAAACTATTGTTCTGGTTTTATCTTTTGGAGATAGTGGTAGGGCGCGAATTGGTGTTTACTACTAAAGCCCTGAAATATGATAAACTTAGAGACTATAGTAAAACAGTGCACTGAAAAAGGTTACATTCTACCAGAAAACGGCCGGAAATAAGTTGCAAAAACAGTCAATTTTGCCTTTTGTCAAGTTCTTTCTTGGTTCGTACATTACATATATTTTTTATTGCACAAATGGATTTTAAGCGAACATTAGTATTTGTCTTTTGATGTTTAATATGAGTTGCGCTCTGAGAAAACGGAGTTTAATGCACGGAACAGTTTGAATCTCTGATTTGTCTGCTTCAATTAGCCTAAGGTGAATGTAAGAATTATTATAATTCTGGAGCCTGGTAGTAGGCGATATATGCTTTCAAACGGAATTCTGTCGCACTGATTAGCGTTCTGGAAAAGGCCATGAGGCAGATTGTAAGATATAGAACCTTTCAAATGAATCTGGCTTGGGAAAAACGGGACTTCATGCACGTGACAAATTTTAGCGGCACTGTGGGAAAACGGGGTTTAATGCATATAACGCACTGGAGCAGCGCTGTGGGAAAGCGGGGCTTCATGCACGTGACAAATTTTAGCGGTACTGTTGGAAAACGTGGTTTAATGCATATGGCGCACTGGAGCAGCGCTGTTGGAAAATGGGTCTGAATGCATGTGCGCAAAGAGTTTTCAGATTAGCCTGTGCAGCCCGAGCAGGCTAATCAGGGACGATATTTTTCGCCTGTATGGAACTTTTCGTTTCAACGTAGTATCTTCTTAGCGAAAATCCAGTTTAGGCGGAAAGTGTCGTCTCTGATTAGCCTGTGTGGACCGCACAGGCTTATCTGGAACATCACTTGACGCCAATTAATTAAGCCCCTTTTTCCAGAGCGCCGCTTAAAACGCTCAGGAGAACTACAGACAACAAACTAGACTTCCTCTATCATATCACGTGAATGGTCTCATCTTGGACTCGGCTCACGACGGACAGTCTACTTCCGAGTGTCTTGGTTTTCCTGTTTTTCGACTTTCCAAATCACTGCAACCGAGGTCATGTGGTCAAGAAATGTGCGTCTGAGTAGACGCGCGTGCGTTAATTGCAACAATATAACGAGTCCGTTTCGGTCATTCAGAACTTCTATCTAATGACATCCAAGTAAGGGCGGATCTTTAAAATTGCATATTTGTTTGGATTGTGTGTGCGGGAACCCAAATGTGCTTCCGTTTTTGGATGTAATGTTGTTCAATTGACGCATTTTGTACCAACATTATCATGTTTGTAGCCTGTGATTTTTCTGAACATAATGTTTGTCGCAGTACTCATAGGGCTGTACCGATGTTTACGAAATGCTATTCACTCACTTGTGTATGTACGACTAGTTTTAATAATAAGACGTGTGTGATGCATAACGTATCGATTTCATTGATCGGTACCAAGCGATATTTACACGTATGCGCTTGTACACACATAAACTATGGTATATCTAATGAGCCCCGTTTTGCGGAAACGAGGCTTAAAACATGTGCATTTAGTCCAAACAGGTTAATCTAGGGCGATACATTCGCTTAAACTTGAATTTGAAAATAAGATAAATTACTTAAACGACACTAAAATCAATAAAGCCCTTTTTTCGCCAAACGCGGATAGTATTCAAGTTATCGCAAAATACTAATGTTTGTTCCTTTGCCTTTGCTTTTAAGGATTGCTCAATGTGTGAATATTGGAGTATGTATTTCAAATGTTGTATATATGGACATTTATATATGTCTTACATATAAATGGTCATGTAAATATGTTTAAATATGTATTACTAGTACAACAAAACGAATAATACAGGAGAAATACAAAAGATACAAACTTTGTATCAATAAAATATAAAGCATCAATGATTGCATTTTAAAGGAAATAAATAAAAACATTTATGAAGAGAATAGTTTTAATGCTATATAGGAAAATCATTTTAATGATTTCAAACACAATCTTCATTGCATAGACAATAGAATTGAAGGCCCTGAATTATTATCAGACATACTCCTGTACTGTACACGCCCAAATAAATGCTTCCAGGGGATCGTCCCAGCGATACTACTTGTAGGATCGATTTGCTATCCAGGGAATTCCTGTCCAAACTACCTTTACAAAAGATGCTACATGCTTGCAGGAGACCGTCCGTTATGCTTTAAGGCCATGACATCATAAGTGACGTACCCTCCTTCATATATATAAAAAAATATCAAAACCGTAAATATCTTTTAAAGTAATTTCATTCGTTTTTACTTCGACTTATCGTTTCTGGTACTTCGCAAAGTCATCGGGGGAACCTAGAATCACAACAACAACAACAACAAGGCTAAATGTTCTCAATCATTTTAAACATTTATAATGATATAGCATTATACAAAGTTCAATGTTATAATGAGCAAACATTGGAAAGACGATGCTAAATACCAACAATCATTTCATACATGTATTATGATACAGCATTACAAACGTAAATGCTATAATAGCAGGCATTCGAAAATCGATGCTAAATAGTTTCAATCATTTCAAACATTTAAAACAATTATAAAGAAAAACAGACACACTGAGCAATGGTTTCTAACACGTAATTCGATTTTAAACACAAAAGGTAATAAAGGGCAAGCATTCCAAAGACAACGTTAAACATTATCAATCATTTCAAACATTTCTAACAGAACAGAACAAATATTGTATTCATTCTATTTATTAATTTTATTCTAATAATTAGAAACAATTACAAGCCATGATTTCTAACACTTCATGCAATATATCAATTTTCCCACATTCAAATACTGACAACTCACGCTGCATTTGGTTCGTAAATTCCACTGCACTTCCCCGGCAGTTCATTTACAGATAATTCTTCACTCTCGTACTCTACCCAAAGTCTTAAGATTATCAGTTCGTATACAATATCAAACATATTATCATGGCCGTCATGGTAGTATTTCTGAAAATTATTTATTACTAACATATTGTTTATTTCATAACTAATCGGAACTTATTGTTAGATTGCAAAAAAAATGACTTCATTAATTGAGTCGCGTTCTGAAAAAAAACTGGGCATTATGCATGTGCGTAAAGTGTCGTCCCAGATTAGCCTGAGCAGTCCGCACAGGCTAATCAAGGGACGACACTTTCCGCCTAAATTGGATTTTTGCTTCATTTAGACGAAAAATGTCATAGGAGCGGAAAGTATCGTCCCTGATTAGCCTGTGCGGACTGCAAAGGCTAATCTGGGACGACACTTTACGCACATGCATTATGCCCAGTTTTCTCAGAACGCGACTCCATTGTCGGCTGAAGCAATTGTCTATCATAGCAACATCAAATCCAGTAGCTCACTTAATGGCAACATATCAGAACCATTCATATCAGAAATTGGCGTAAGACAAGGTGAACATCTACAGTGAAACTGACTTCAAAAAATAGTTTTCAACATACTTGTATTTGATAATATGAAGGGAAAACAATTTTAATAGTGCAACGATAAAATATATAAAAATACATTGGGGCGAGTTGTCCAGTAGATTTGGGGCGAGTTTATTGTTTTTTAGGGGCGAGTTTTACTGGGGCGAGTTGTCTGGCGCCCGTTAATTATTGCACAAACAACAACCTATCCAAACTGTCTGTTTCCATTTTTACTTAACAAAGTTAACATACTAATGGAGCTATATTACTAATGGGAATTTCTATCTCATGCCCAAACTATTCTAGTCGTTTTTGGTTATAAAATTGAAGCTTAATGCTTGAAAAATGTTTATGATTCGACTGCCAGTTTTTAATATGATTTACTGAGCAAAAGATCGAGAACGCGAGGTCATGATATTTACTTTGTAATCTCGCATATCGGTTGCATATGTTCAGACGGATGGATCCAGACCTGCCACTCTGGATCAGCAGACGATATATTGCTTAATCTTACGGAGGATTCCGGAGATAGTCGATGTATCACGATTGCCAGACCTGCCTGTCCTTGAGACGGCACAAAGTCAGTCGGGGGAGCATTAAACGTTATTTACGTGGTCGTAGTAATCAAAACGGTCATTCATTTGCTCATTCATGCAGACCCTCTGTCATTCATTTATTCATTTATTGAAAAATACCGTCACGCCGACCAACCTTAAAACAAAAGTGGCATGAGGAATTTTTTGTATTCGTGTGACTCACTAGCGCGTGTACGGGCGTCCGTTTTATGAAATCGTTATATACCGCGAATACATCGGTCAAATGTTTCAAGATTTTAAAGATAAATGTTCGTTAGCATAGAAAAGACGTGCTACGCATATTAAATAGCGTATAGTCTATTTCTTTTCTTTTATTAACAAAGCAAATAATCATATTGGTTCTACGGGTATTTCAAAATCGGACATCGCGGACCTTACGTGCAATATTCAGTTTAAAAAATATATTTATGTTAGCATCTTACTCAAATATTCCCACATAGGGATTGTGGTATTTATAATTTATCCATAATACTTATTCAATAATTTAGTTTACGTATTAAGTGCGTCGTAAATCCATATATAATTGTAAAGTTCCGTACAGTCATAATATAGCATCTCTGCACTTATGCAACCGGAAGACGAGATTGCGATATTACTATCGCGATCTCGCGTTCGCGACCCATGCTCTCTCTCAATCGCCACGCAGAGTTGTCTGTCCTTTCTATAACTAACAATCTCTGCCATCACAAGAAAATCCCACCAGATTTGGTAGGATTTTTTTTGTTTAAGTATTATATGATGAAAAGTAGTATGATTTTCTATTATATTTTGAAAATAGTTTATACGTTAAGGTCATAATAAAAAATAAAAAACCTTAATAAAAAAGAGTAAAAGTAACAACGGTAAAAATTGTACAACGTGGCTAGGCTATCATCACATGGTTGGTTATGAAGGTAGGGATTGGATCCAAATATGCTGGTTCCAGTCAAATCTATATTAATATCGTGATCTCGCATCGTTGTTTCGCTATTTCGCACCGTATTCTCGCTATGTAAAACAATGATAGGCCCTAATGCCACCCCGTTGTTTACCTCTTATTTTAAGTTAAGATTACATAATTGCGTATTGTTTGTTAAACAGTTAACACCGATAATACAAACTGGCAGCATTTGATAAGCTGAATTCGTTTGGCGAAATATTTCAACAAATACGTACACAATACTTTCATTTTATTTGTTCACTTAGTGTTCGCCTCGAATTATTTCCAAAATAGATTACACATGTTTTAATTGCGCACGCTCGCGCCGATGTTTTTGGGCCAAAATCCAGCGAACAAATGATCACTTTGTAGTGGCCTTATCCGAACATTTAATGAAGAGGTTCAATGGTTCTTATAATATTTGTATAGCCGTTTTCTGCATGGACATTTTAACAATAGCATCCTGTTGTAAAGTTGCCTATACAAACAAGATATTCACACATGCATTTTTAGTTTACAAGTATTTTGCCAGCGAAGCTTTTTTAACGAGTTCACCACACCACAAGTGATTATACACAACTGTCAAATAAATATATCACATCATCATAATTTAAAACACGTTTTTTAAACGCTAGTGGTCTTTATGCGACTTACACATGGTTAAAGGAACTTGTTCACAGTTTAGCGAAGTAACAATTAAACAGAATCCTAACGAGTTTTAAAACGTGCTTTATATTTGGACAAGCAAAAAAAACTCATGACAAAGTAAAATGCTAAATATATCGGTTCCTTAATGTATAATCAATCGATGTTAGAACAATAATAAGCGTTTAAACGCTTTTAATCGATAAATAAGCGAAATAAAGTATTGTTAAAACACAGTCTTTTAACTTTCCATAAAAAATGCAGACAGCCATGGCGTATTTAATTACGGTAGAGCTTTATTTTTAGTTTCGGGAGATCCAGGTTTCAGCCACAGGAAAGACATATTTGAACAGTTTCTTTTTTCTTGTAAATATGATAGTTTAAAACTTGTTTCAAATACAAAAGTTTTGATAGTGAATTAATTTTATGATATTTGTCAAAAATAAAAAAATATGTGAACAAGTCCACTTAAGATACGAAATGCATTGAATTTTACTTTAAACGACGCTTGGAACGCAGTTCATTCCATAGGCATCACCAACTGTCGCATATAGAAATTTAATAAAACGGTTCACCAAATCAATACGCGTAACAATATTGTTGTTTCCTATTAACCCGGTCCTATTGTTTTCGCTGACATTACATTTTTCTTTGGTGGTCCAGTTTGAGTATTCAGTTTGTTTTTCCTAACATGTCTTAATAAGTCACAAGTATATATATGTGCGATTTTTGTAGTTTGATATATATATATATATATATATATATATATATATATATATATATATATATATATATATATATATATATATATATATTATCGATCGTTTACGTAGATGTCCGTTGAAACGATTTTTGCAAACAATTTTTTAAAATGTTTTAATACATTTTTTATACTGCTGCTTACCATTTAGTTGCATGGGTTTGTCTTGAAAAACCATGCTCGCAAATCGTTACATGTCCCATGGGTGAGCATGTTCTCATAAAAACCAATTAATTTATGTGACAAAGCAGTCAAGTCTTTCTTTATATTTTCCAAAATAGTGTTGGTAAAAAGAAATAAAACTGGAGCATGTTGAAAAAGAATATTGATAATATATAAGGCATTAAAAGTACATCTGTATGCATATGTGCCCACATACACTTACTATAAGTCTCTACAAAGCAAAGAAATCGCAACAAAATGGCTGGCAATTAGGGTTTTTGTCACTAAAAAGAATTATAAAGTCGCTGCTCACATAAGGTGGCCCGGTCTTCTCCACAATAAATAGTTTTCTGGAGAAACACTGCTAAGAGGTTATGGCAGACATGTGCAAGTTTGTATAAATCTTTTAATTATTGTAAGGGCTTGCAAATTAAAGCAGTTTTTCTCCCCTAAATGCCTGAACATGGCCAATTTTGCCCGATCTTCTACTTCAATGAGCCACATTTCGCTCATTTTTTAAGAACATTTGTCAGGATTTTTTCTTCATGTAGGCCAATACCTTTGTTATCAATGTTAATTCACAGTTGTTTCAAATTGGACTTTGAAACATTTTAATTTTTCCAATTTATTTACCCTATGTAAGTTTATTCGAAAATACACCGCGCTGCTCGATTGGTCTTACGCTGCTCACAAGGTATCGGGGTGGTTCTGTAGCTATAAATATTTCTCAAAACGAATCATGTATCCAAATTAGCATTAATTTAAACCATTCCAATTTCAATACGTTCTGCGTCTTTTCAAGCAATATTCAGTTTTGAGAAATAGTTATTGGTAATTTTATTGTTGTACATGTTTGACACCTCTTTTACGTTATTCTAATTATGTTGATGTTGTTTTATACCAAGAGTAATTATTTTTTCTTGAATGTACAAGCTATACAAAATAATAATTACATTAACATTATTAATAAAAAAGCGAGATTTTATGGAGAACAAGCATTTTACTTTGCTTTTACTTTGGTCTAATTATATTGATGTTTTATTATTATACCAATAGCAATTATTTTTTATTGAATGTACAAGCGATAATAATAATTACATTTAAAAACATTAATAAACAAGCGAGATTTTTGTGGAGAACAAGCACTAAAGTTTGCTTACATAATGGAATGTACGTTCGAACGAATACAACTGTAGCCGTAACTTCGACCTTTCACGCATATTGTTACAAGCAGACTGGAATTGTAAACTAGCAGGTTTTTGTTGCAAGTAGCACATGACTAAATCTCGCTTACATTCAGCGTTGAACCTTAGCATTTAGAAGCATGGTTTCATTTTTACATCGTCCTGCGCTTACAAGCATGAATGTAAACATTCGCATTTGAAGGCTACTATAAACGGAAACGAATAAGCGATATAAAATTCGCTCAGTGACTCGGGTCTGTACAGTTGCTGGAGGGTAGAGTTGCAGCTAGTCGAGTGTAAACGGGATTTTTGAATGTTATATGTTCTTATAGATGTTAATAATAGCTTTATGGATTTACTAAAGAGGAGTTAAAAACAAAAGTGCCGTAAACTATCATACATTGTGATCGCTAAATTAGCATTTACAAATTGGTCGGGCAGACGCATTACGATAGATCTACCGCCTTCCGCTCAGGTGTTTGCTTTATATACCAACTGAGCACCCGACGCCGACAACTTTCAAGGATTCCAGAGAAATCATCATGGATTGGCGCCGACTGAAGTTCCCGATTTTCGCCATCGGCGCCCAGGTGGCGTTCCTGATTCTGTTCGGGGTGCTCGGGGAGTATGGAGACGACTCCAAGCCCATCCACCCGGGCACCAGTGAGGGCTCGCTGAAACTCTACCCATGTAAGTACCGCTGAGGTCGTATTTCGTGGTTATAATTAGCAAAGTTGCTAAGAGTATTTCTTGTATTTAATCCAAGTCACTTTGTAAGTTGCCCCTTGTTTTACGGGGTCGATTCTATTAGTGGAATATTAATTTTCGTTGATTTTGTGTGTTGACTGATCCTCGGAAAATGACGCAAATTGCTCTTTTTTTTCCGAACAGCACGAATACACGTATGCACAATTTTTTTATGAAAACCGCGAAAGTGCATGTCGAAGAATATAAATGAGCCTTGTTCTGAGAAAACTGGGCTGTATGCATGTGCGTAAAGTGTCATTCCAGATTAGCCTGTGCAGTCCGCACAGGCTAATCAGGGATGACACTTTCCGCTTCATGATATTTTTACTTTCAAGAAAGTCCCTGTTTACCAAACATCAAGTTTAGGCGGAAAGTGTCGTCCCTGATAAGCCTGTGCAGACTGCACAGGCTAATCTGGGATGACGATTTACGCATATGCATTAAGCCCAGTTTTCTCAGAACAAGGCTCAAATGATTTGGATTTTATAGATGTTTCTGATCGATGCATACTATGTAGTAAACATTGACGGGTATACATAAAAAGAAGTAAATATGCTTAGATTCAATGACTTAAAGCTATTTGTTTTTGTACCTTCGTGCAAACTAAATGTTTAGTATTCGTAACGGCCTCGTGAATGCCAGACCTTTCTTGTTTGGTATTTAGCCAGGTTTCCTGTTATTTTGTATGTGTCGCTTTATTGACGTAATTGTTTGTTTCAACGGGTTTTTAAATGCATATAAAGGTTATATATCTTGGTTAGAATATTTAACACGTATATGGCCTTTTTGCTTAATAATAGTTGTAATTGTAGACGAGGTAATGTAAAACATTAAACTAACGGTCTTAGAGGCATAAATGATGCATAATATAAACACATAAAAAGCATAAATGATGCATAATGTTAACATACATTACATACAAAACTGAGAGAAACTTTGGTATCTAGTATACGGCTTGTGAAAGGATAGAGCAGATGTACGATCAAACGTTTTTTTTAAGCCACGCTTTTGCTGCTGCTGTTTAAAAGGGGCTATTTTTGTTTGTAACTTTTTAATTATGGCATTAACGACTGAATTTCGACTTCCTGGTAATATATTAGGGCGACATTTTGGCTCGATTGGTCATTTCATTGTCGTCCGGTACTTCTTACCCCGGTATAGAAAACAAAACGTATCCGGCCAATTTAGACTGTACCCGAGTTTTATTCCCGCCCAAAATCCGATGTCGTAAAACGCGCTTCGGAATACGAAACAACGTCCTCTTTGAACAAAACCTACCTCTAAATGCTTTTTTGAGTATGAGTTTTGATAATATAGAGGCTATTAAAACAATATTGACATATATATCAACATACTTAATTTGAAAAAATAGCCGACAACGACACATTTTTCGTTAGAATTCCCGGGTACGTTTAAAAGGGGCTATTACGTTTAGTATTATTTCCGTACCCGGGGTAAGGTTAAGTATACTGAATAGTACCCCGGGTACATTTCAGGAGTACACGAGCCGACCATGACCAATCGAGCCACATTTTGATAAACGTGTAATCACTGTAAAAGCACACTTGACACATTTGAAAGTTGACTTAGTATTGATGTGCATGCATTATGCCACGTTTTGATGCACGTCTGTTTAACACTGATGATTGAATATGTAATTTTCAACAAATGCATAGCTAGTACATGAATGAAAATAGAAGATAGTTAAAGTTATTGCAATTTCTTAGCTATCTTTATTCATTCTTTTGACAAATAAATCACAGAAATATTATTTTTGCAGTAAAACAAAAACAATTCTTAGTGTTAGTACTGTTACGCACAACACGCGACACTTTGGTCTCTGTCAAGAACCACAAAACATATTTGCCGCTGAACCCTTACGCATTAGTCTTTATAATGAATTGTATATAATAATGATTGACACTGTAATAATACCAGTATACGTAATGCTGGTAGACAATATCGTCAATGGAGTCGCGTTCTGACAAAACTGGGTATAATGCATGTGCTTAAAGTGTCGTCCCAGATTAGCCTGTGCAGTCCGCACAGGCTAATCAGGGTCGACCCTTTCCGCCTAAATAGGATTTTGGCCAAGAAGAGACTTCATTTTAACGAAAAATGTCATAAAAGCGGAAAGTGTCGTCACTGATTAGCCGGACTGCACAGGCTAATCTGGGACGACACTTTACGCACATGCATTATGCTCAGTTTTCTCAGATCACGTCTCAATGGTGTGTTTTGAATATTTTTTCTGCTGAAGGGCTTTTATCACGGCTGTATTTTTCCGCCTTTGGATAAATATGTATTAGGAATTTAATGTAGTTGATTATTTATTTAAATGTAGTTGATTAGCGGGTATTTATTTTTTATTTCGTAAAAATAAGAAGATCTCAAAAAGCATAATATATAGAATGTACGCAATATCAATGAAGATGATGCAAATATTATATTACATGAACATTGATGTTGTCCGTAACTAAAAAAAAATAAAAAACTATTACGACACATGTATGGTTGCAAATAACGTATGCTACGTTTGTTTTTATAATAACTGTTGGACTAGGCCTAGTATTGCATCGGAACTTGTATTCATGTAAATAGGCCGACTTCAGACGGGTTGCCATAATTTGATCATGTCGCTTTGAACAGGTGATGCATACCAGTGGTTTTTATCTGAATTTGGGGAAAGGGCCAGGCCTTTTTTGAGGGGAAAAAATTCGCGCGAAACGCCGGATTTTGGGGAAAAAATCGCGCGAAACGCCGGAGTTTGGGGAAAATAAAGAAAGTCTCAAATAATCAGTTTAACATATTTTACTGTTTTTAAAAACAAATTCAAGGCACCAAATAATTTAATTATGCATTATTTTCTACACTTGATCAGGTCAACTTATATAATTATTTAAAGGTTTAAAAAAATATTATTATTTTTGAGGGGAGGGTGGTATATTATCTAGGGGAAAATTTACCAGCTGAGGGGAAAATAATCCAAGGGGAAAAGGCCGATTTTCGGCGGGTCACAAAGAAGCAAAAAAAACCTGCATACTGTATAAGTCTTAAGCAAATCAAAAATAAAAACAAGAAACTTAAAAGGCGGATTTTTCATAAAACTGCAATTATGGAAACAATCATATAGCAACAAAAACCGACATGGCTGTAGAGTTGATTTCACTTTATTCCAAGTACAACTTGCAACGTAAAGTTGCTGAGTTCTTCAGTCACAAAGTCCGTTTCGACACACGAGCTAAACACTACTGTAACTGCGTTATCAATTCTGCACCAAAACAATATTTTGGCTCCACTCTCCACTAAATTTGGTCACGCATCTCTTGTTACTTAAGTATTATGATTGTAGCACGACATCGCTATGTACACAATTTAAACTCGACAAATAGGTCACTGTATTGAAAAGCTATACAATTACGGTCATCAGACATAAAACTTTTCCACCTACAATTGTTCGCTTAAAAAATTCTTAAATCGCAAGATAATGAATCAGATCTGCACGTGTTTGTTTAAATATTTAAAAATCTCTCCTATGATAAAACGATCGTTACGTGCATCAATCGCAAAATAAAAAAATGCAAGTTATTTAAAGCATTCACTTTCCAGCTTGCATATAACAGGAACGTGATTTTGCTAAATTTCATCATACAAACTCACATTTTACATTTTAATGATGTGAAATTGTACACATCGCTGTCGCAATTTGATCAGTTGAGAGCCTTGAATTAAAATTCTACCCGTGAATCGAATAATTGCAGGTGTATGATGTAAATCACTACACTGAACATTTGTATGCCCCCGGATCGAATAATCGGGGGTATATTGTTTTTGGCCTGTCGGCCATTGTATGTGTCTGTCATTCTGTCCTTATGTCCGGAAACTTTAACCTTGGTCATAACTTTTGCAATATTGAAGATAGCTACTTGATATTTGGCATGCATGTGTATCTCATGGAGCTGCACATTTTGAGTGGTGAAAGATCAAGGTCATCCTTTAAGGTCAAGGGTCAAATATATTGCTTCAAAGCGGCGCAGTAGGGGCATTGTGCCTGACAAACACATCTCTTGTTTTATATGCAAACCCTTTATTATCAAGTGGTATAGCTAACTTCATACACAGTTTTAATAAATCATTATGTATTTGAAAACTTTGTTGGAATAGAAAAAGATTTTTACTTTGCTAAAAGAAGCATCATACAGAGTTTGTTACTTTGCAATTGTTTATTGTTTTAAATCGCTTGTGATGTGAGGCAATCAGTTCTAAAAACCATACAATCTTTTTCCGTCAATTATAACGTTCGACCGCCAATTGAAGTTTGTACATTTATTCGCCTATTTTCACAAAGTCCGTTCGTCGATCACCCCATTTCCGTACGTCGGTTTGTCCATATCTTTCTTATGTCAGTCCGTGCGTACATTCACTAGCATCCCTATGATAGTTGTCGTTGAAATGACATTTACGTTGCCACAGAACTCCGTGCATACGTGTAATAATGTGCCAATGTGACTCCCATCCGTGTACAGACTTACCAATGTCAGTCAGTACGTCCACCTTCCATTAAAATTTAGTCCCACCGATCTCGTGTCCAATGCAGGAATTCTGGCTCACAGTCATTATCCGAATATTACTGTTCTGAGGTTCTTTCAACCACAAACACTATTTGCCTCTTTTTAGTAACTATAAGCCTGTCTGTGTGTATATCCGTCAATTTTATCTCGAATGATACTGGGATTACGATTTATTGTATATGTAATAAATTGCTTTGATGTGAACGCGTTACATCCGATGACTCAAAATAAAATAACTTTATTTTTGCATCAATAATTACTTTAATTGGATCGTTTATTGGTGTCATGTTGTCCCAAAAATCTGTCTTATCAGGCTTAAATATTCGAGTTTTCACAAGTGCCGGTCTATTGAACACCATTATCTTTTTGCCACGGCATCTGCTAGTATATAAAGCAGAGCTGAATTTACCGCTTGCAATGTTTTGACTTGTCGATTAATTTATAATCATCGCCCATGAGTTAACAAGTTTTGGGAGACAATCTTATCTTACTAACACTTAAAAAAAAACTAATTTAAACAAGTCACGTGTTGACGGGTTTCACTAGCATTCTAAGAGGGTATCAGTAAACACGATTATCTCGACTCCAACTTGTTTTTCGTTAGAATTCAACGTTAACCTTCAACTGATAAAGCGTGTCTGCTAACACATAATGAATCCTGTAGTTACATACAGACAACTCCCGTGTATTCAAAGTGTGTCTGCGGTACAGGAATGTGGCACACATACTCTCACACACCTATTTCCGAATGCACCTGTATTAGAAAAAAATGTCAGACTGTTAACAAAATACTCCTATAAATCCTCATTGTAAAAGTACAAATGTACAAAAATAAAATTAAAAGCATGTTCATTATCATTTGTTGTTAAAAGAATAAATTTGTTAGCATGCGGTTAAATTAATTCATACATTTTTGTGTGAACGAACCGAGAGCATTTGAATAAAAAATCGGTCTGTCTGTCTTTCGTGTGGCGTTAAATTAAACAATCTTTATTTTATATAAGAAGCCTCGTTCTGGGAAAAGTGGGCTAAATGCATGTGCGTAAAGTGCCGACCCCGATTAGACTGTGCAGGCCACATAGGATAAATTTCGGACGACTTTTTCCGCCTTAACTTGATTTTTGTTTACATGACTTAAATACTTAACTACTAGAAATTGCATGTACAATTTTAGCGGAAAAGATGAACAATGGCGTTATTATGTTTTCAGAAACATAGCCAAAGACATTAGGGTAAGTATCCCGACCAAACTCTTTTTTCTCTTAAATCTTTTTGTTCGTCAACTTATTTTGAACGATTCCCTACTTTGTCAAGAATTCGCAACTGCATGCAGAAATCTATTTTTAACATTTTTCATATTTAGTTTTTGTTAATTCAACGTTAATTTAATTACTATGATCGAAAGAAGCAATTAGCGCAAACTCATAGTAAATAATCGATTTTTCTACAAACCATCGAACACTCAACCTGATGTACCCGAAAACAAGTTTAGGATTGTCAACAAAAAATTTGGTTCAATTTGATTAATGGAAACAAACAGCGTGTTCGCGTATTCCTTTATTAAATGCGTAAACGACTACGTTTCTCTTTAATATGACTTGTCAATTTTCGTAGTACATCTCGTGCTCTTTGATCCCGATTAAGAAGTAATAAAACTTTCAAAGGTATTTGTTGACCACTTTAGTTTTATATCGGAAACAACACATTATTATATCGTCTTTAACTTGAACATGGATGCATATTGTTCATAGTCTTGAACAATCAAACAATAATAAGAAGAATAATGTACACGAACCATAACTATTGATTACATATTAAAAGTTTTAATGTTCTTCGGTTCTTTGGTTGAGCAAAAAGTAATAAATACATTCGAATTGAAGAGTTTTAAATAAAAGTAAATGGTTTATTGATAAAAGAGTGCATAGCACGAAGATTACAACTCTTTGTTCCAACACACGTCCTTCTGATAGCTTTCATCTCGTTATACCATGTAAACTATGTGTTGTTGTTGTGTGTGTTTTTTTCTGAAAATATATTTCTTTGTAAAAATAGTAAAATATGGAAAGCATACTTAAAAACGCACTCTAACAAAACTAAAATGATATCAGTTCGCGAAACGTATATTGCCAACATCATTATAAAATTTCCTCATAAATCAGCTCATAAGAAATAAAACTGTCGACCGACTCAGTATTTGCGTGTCAAGTAACCTTTATAATGAACATGTAGTATCGTTTTCGTTTCAGATTTGATTATTAATGTTCTTATTTATTTAACATGAAAGGAAGTAATCGTATACAAATATTGTACTGAAGTTAGGATATATGCAGAGTCGGGTTTTAAGTTGTACAGTCAAAAGTCATTTTATGGATCGCCCATATAACTATGTAGTAAATGTTATATTTTAACGATGTTATAGTATGAGTGTCATTTAAACACAAACTTACAGACGAAATGTATAATTATTTAACTAACGATAAAAGTCTTTACCCCAAATAGCTTCAGTTCAGAAAAAAAACTGATAAATGGTTAATGATCGTACGAATGGTCGTATTTGACTCAATGAAATGCATCGTTTAGGTTGTTTGTATCTTTAACTTAAATATGAAATGGTAATAAATACCACTTATTAGAAGTGATTTTCTTACATTTAGTCTCAGTCCTAAGATAACAGATCTGTGAATTAGTAATTGCCATGCGCTTGCCATGTGGACAGCATGCCTAGTTGACAACCGCACAACCGTAAACTGTACAGCCCCCGCCAATAATATCAAGACTAGGGTTCTGCACAACAAGCACCACTTATACGTTCAAAGCGCTATCAACTTAAAAAAAAACAACAACAAACATCACAGTGCTACAACATCAACAACTACCAACAACCCTACCACAACCGCCCCCTCCATACCAAACCGGTCCCAGTACAACAACACCAACCCCCTCCTACTATGTTATAAAACAGCAAAAAGGACAAAATAAAAACTGACGAAATTGTAAAGGAAAACCAATGTTAATGCAGTCTACGACTGAAACGGATAGATGTTTTAAGACCGCGAAAATCTCATATATACAGTGTAAGAATGACCTTCGTATATCTGTGGAGTTTCAAAAAAAAAATTTGGTAACATAGCGCACCATCAAAGTTTCAAGTTTTTATGGGGAAATAGGTCGACATCGTAAACTCACTGAGCAGTGAATCTACATTTATATACATGGATACTTTACACTAAAAACCCGTATTTAACTTTATATGTACCCGGTATATTAACTATTGCGGTAGTTTATGTCTCAATCTGGACGGACCATAAGACGTAGGCTTTACATATTATTTTGACAAAACCATATCAGCCGTAAAATCCGACAGTCAAAATACATGTACATGTTATAACTAACAAGTAGTGTTAAGCTAAACATGTCCATGTATTTAATTTTTGTTCACCACAGCGAGCATGTGTACATCGGAACATTGTTCATTTGAGTCGCGTTCTGAGAAAACTGGGCATAATGCATGTGCGTTAAGTGTCGTCCCAGATTAGCCTGTGCAGTCCGCACATGCTAATCAGGGACGACACTTTCCGCTTTTATTATATTTTTCGTTTAAATAAAGTCTCTTTTTAGCAAAAATCCAATTTAGGCGGAAAGTGTCGTCCCTGATTAGCCTGTGCGGACTGCACAGGCTAATCTGGGACAACACTTTACGCACATGCATTATGCCCAGTTTTATCAGAACACGATTAATTTGATTCAGAATTCATTGAGCCACGTTATGAGAAAACCGGGCTTAATGCATGTGAGTGAAGTGTCGTCCTATATAAGCCTGTGTAGTCCACGCAGACTAATCAGGGACGATTTTTTCCGCTTCCAAGTTATTTTTCTTGTGAAGGAAGTCTTTTCGCAGCGAATATCCAGATAATGCGGATAGTGTCGTTGATTTTGTAAATTTACAAGCTCTAAAATTAATTTATACATGTGCTTACATTTATAAACAAGCGAGATTTATGTTGAGAACAAGCATTTGTGTTCGCTTAAAAAATGGAACGTACGTTCGAAAGAATTCAACTGTAGCTATAAATTCGACCGAACACAAATAATAATACAAGCGGACTGGCCTAGTAAACTAGTAGTATTTGCGAGCAATATAGGACGAAAGCCACGCTTAAATCAGCTTCGAACCACAGCATTTTGGGACAAAGTTTCACTTTTACAAGACCCTGCGCTTAAGGAGTGGATCTAAATATTCGCATTTGAAGGCTAACATTAAACGAGAACGAATAAGCGATATAAATGTTCGCTCGGTGAGCCAGGTCTGCACTGTTTTGGCGGATAGAGGGTAGAGCTGCAGCTAGTCGATGAAAACGGGATTTTTTAAGGCAATCAATATTTGTTCTTATACATTTAAGTGTTAGCTTTATGGATGTAGTGAAGTGGAATTAAAACAAAAGCGCGCTAAACAAGCATATATTGTGATTTAAGTTATTTAAGCATTTACAAATTGACCGCGCCGACGCACTACAATATATCTACCACTGAAACACGACGCGTCCGTCCAAGTGTTGACTTCAAATCGATAGCAGTTTAACCGGTTACGACGACTGAGCTCCCGACGCCGTCAACTTTCAAGGATTCCAGAGAAATCATCATGGATTGGCGCCGACTTAAGTTCCCGATTTTCGCCATCGGCGCCCAGGTGGCGTTCCTGATTCTTTTCGGGGTGCTCGGGGAGTATGGTGACGACTCCAAGCCCATCCACCCGGGCACCAGTGAGGGCTCGCTGAAACTCTACCCATGTAAGTACCGCTGGGGTCGTATTTTGTGGTCCTGATTAGCAAAAATAACAGTGGATTCTGCAAGTGAAAGATCAACTCAGACTCCACCGACTACGTCTAATTACTTGGAGTTTGAGACTGTCACTGTTCCATGCATAATATGTATACAGAGTAGAGAATTATACATTGCACCTTATCAGTTTGCGTAGATTTTAGAGACCATTGGCTTTTTTCGTGTACCTTCCACGAACTTAATATAACGCATATAAAGGCTTTTGAATACCGGTTATTCTTGTTTGGTATTTATTTGATATCCTGTTGTTTTTGGTGTGTCTCTTTATTGACGCATTTGTTTGTTTCAAGAGCTCCCTACAATCTATCTTTGTATAAACATTGACACGTATATGACCTTTTTCAGAAATGTATATGTGGTTATGCATAGTATACAAATAAATGCCATACTTGGTGCATAGTGAATGATGAATAATATACTAGTATACGACTTGAAAAAAGTTCACAAAACTGAAAGGAAACTGCAGTACCGAATATAGAAGTGGTGAAAGGATAAAACAGAGCAAATCTATTTATGGAAGAGCTTTATTGAAGTGAAGTCTATTGCTGCTGTTGATGTTAACGTGGATTTCTGTTTGATCTATAATATTATAATTATGAATTTAACGACTGCATGTTTACTTCCTGGTAATGTGCATAGGGCCACATTTTGACAAACGATTATTCAATGGCATTGCATATTGGAACATTTGAAAGTTGACTTACTATAGATATACTCGCAGTTAAAGTTATTTTTAGCTATATGTGATCCTTATAATGCTTTTCTTTGGAAAAATATAATCCCACAACATCGCTTTAATCTTTACATCTGTTACACACAAAAATGTGTCAGCTGTGTCTTTGTCAAGGCCAATAGATCCAAAGCACGTCTGTGTGTTTGATTAATAAATCACGGTTAATGTGTTTTTTTTAGTACCAGTGTTGCAACAATCTTACTAAGAAGAACACAACATGAAGATTTTTGTGAAATTAAAAGTATGCAAAAAATTATGAAGAAACAAAAACCCAAGCAGATATATAGAGCTGTTTTCACTCAAATCCAACTACAAAATTGATGAATTCTTGAATCACCAACTTTACTTCGATATATGATTTCAACATTGCTGTAATTTCGCTAACAGCTGGCATTTCTGCACCAAATACAATTGTTATGGACTCAACTCTCCATAACTTTTTGTTACGCATCACTTTTCACTGAAGTATTATGACCGTTAAACGACCTCTCCTCGTTACAGTGTACACAATTTAAACAGGACAAACAGACTGCTTAATTGCAAGACCACACGCAAACGGTCAGCAGACATACAACTACTTCAACTACAGTTGTTTGCTAAAAATGTGCATACATATCGCACGAAAACAGATCTACATGTGTGTGTTAACATATTTAATTAATCTTCCATATCATAAAAACTAACGATACATGCACCAATCGCAAACTAAAAAATGCAAATTTTCAAACTCTTCAAATATTTAAATTCCGAATTACCATATAAAAGGTACGTGATTTTGCTCAATATCATAATACAAACTCACAATTTACATTGGTGTGCTGAGAAATTGTACGCGTCGCATGCGAAACCTGATAACCCGGTAGTTAAGGGGCATTGAATTAAAACTTTACCCGTGAATTCAATACTTGCAGATGTAAGATATAAACCATTACAATGAACACTTTTGTATATACCACCCTTGTATGATTAAGCATTTCGCGTTGAATATAGAATGCTTGTATTGATAGCTACATCATACATAGTCGTTTGTATGAACTATCATAGAATTAAAAAAAGTTGTCGGAATATTTTTGTTTTGTTAAAATTAGAGTCATACATGATTGATAACGTTCATTTCCCATCACTAAAAACGTTTTACCGCATATAATCCCGATGTAAGTGTGTGCCTTTGTCTGCCTATTTTCCCAATGGCTGTTCGTATTTAAGTCCGTCTATAATCCGAATGCGTGTTTGTTCTTAAGTCAGTGTACGAGACACAACAATGTCTTATCGTCCGTTGATCCGTCAATCACCTCATGTCTCGGTTTGTCCATATCAACTGTACGTCAATCCGCGCGTCAATTCACAGCAGCCCTATGATATTTGTCGTCGAAATGCCATTAACATTATTCAGCTCATACGTCTATTAATATCATAATGTGAGTCCGTACGTCTATTAATATCCCAATGTGAGTCCGTGCGTCTATAAATATCCCCATGTGAGTCCGTACGTCTATTAATATACCAATGTGAGTCCGTGCGTCTATTAATATCCCATGTGAGTCCGTACGTCTATTATATCCCAAATGTAGTCCGTACGTTTTAATATCCAAAATGTGAGTCCGTACGTCTATTAATATCCCAATGTGAGTCCGTACGTCTTTTAATATCCAAATGTGAGTCCGTACGTCTATTAACATCCCAATGTGAGTCCGTACGTCTTTTAATATCCAAATGTGAGTCCGTACGTCTATTAACATCCCAGTGTGAGTTCGTACGTCTATAAATATCCCAATGTGAGTCCGTACGTCTATTAATATCATAATGTGAGTCCGTACGTCTATAAATATCCCAATGTGAGTCCGTACGTCTATAAATATCCCAATGTGAGTCCGTACGTCGATGAATATCCCAATGTGAGTCCGTACGTCTTTTAATATCACAATGTGAGTCCTTACGTTAGTTAATACCCCAATGTGATTCCGTACATCTTTTAATATCCCAATGTGAGCCCGTACGTCTTTAAATATCTTATTTATATTTTAGTCGCGCCGTTCTCGTTTCTATCATTTTAATGCAGGCATTTGAACTCATAATAATTGTCAGAATATTATGTGCATTTAGTTTTAATCGACCACCAACACTCCTTGTCTGAAAGCTTTTTTGTGTTATTTATATGCAAATTTATCTCTTGAAAACACAATATACTTGTATTACAATTTAGTGTGTATGTAAGAAATTACTTTGATGTCAACAGATACATAGAATAACTTAACATAAAATAGCTTATATTTTCTTTATTAATTCATAAATAAACACACTGACCGAATTGAATAGCATCATTTATAAGTGTCATATGGCCCCAGAAATGGGTCTATCAGGCTTATGTATTGGAGTTTTCTACTGTACCGGTCTATGCGGGCTATACATTCTTATCCGCTATGGTCGTTGTATTCTATTTATCAGTCAAAAATACACCTATAATTATCAAAGATTTATCCCCGCTGTATCGGATTGTATAGACCAAATTTGCATTTAACTCTTCCAGTGCTGGAACCGAATTTTGAAGGCCTTTGCAAACAGTTTGGATCCTGATGAGACGCCACAGAACGTGGCGTCTCATCAGGATCCAAACTGTTTGCTCTTCTGATATTATTCTTTGAAAAAAAATCGAAGAAAATGCTTATTTTCGAAATTCAGCAGACAACATTTTAGCAGACGAAAAGTTTCCAATCATGCAAAGGGTTAACGCTTACCATGTTTTGATTTGTCGTTTAATTTATAATCATCGCGCAGGAGTAAACAAGTTTTTTGGGACAGTCTTATCTTACACTTTTGAAAAAGTACGCTAATATGATCAGGCAACGTGTTGACGGGTTTCAATAGCATTCTAAAAGGTGTATCAGTAAACATGATTATCTCGCGTCCAACTTATTTTTTTCGTTAGAATTCTACGTTAATCTCTAACTGATAAAGCGTGCCTGCTCTCGCATAATTAATCCTGTAGTTAAATAAAGTCACCTGTCAAGTATTTGGTAAACGACTGCGGTACAGGAAATTAACATGAAAACTCCTGTTACACCCCCTTTTCGAATGACCCGGCATGAGAAAACAATTCTACACACTAGATACCAAAATAATATAAAGTAAGTGTATTCACAAAATACTCCTTAATATCAACAGTATAGTAGTACAAATATTCATACATGAAACGCATGTTCAGCATCATGTTCAGTTAAAATAATGAAAAGTAAGCTAGTTGCAATAATCCAACTTCTAGCCATTCGGGTCGCTGGTAGTTACAACTGATAACATATTTTTTCATGTAAAGTCGTCGCCTGGAAACCAGGCGGCACTTTAATCGTCAATATCAGCAACATTTACTATTTTCTGGAATATATGAACACAAACAGATCATAAATATATAACTAATGCGCAAATTTAAAACAACTTATATGATATGCTCGCATAATAAAGATATTAATCCTAAGTTTCAAACACGTCAACGGTTCATGAAAATGTTAAAGTTTGGCGTTTGGTTTGATCACGTTTTTTTCTTAGTAAGTTTTTGTTTTGAGTATTTTTCCACTAATGACATGCAAGTTGATGGTAACAGGTAATGTGTTATTTACGATGTATTAGGTCGATTGAACTCGATTAGATAGACATATACATGTGAGATATTATTTTTTGCATGAAAAAAGACTTATCAGTAAAACGTTGAACTGTATGTATGTACATGTACTCATAAAAGCTAAAAGCATTGAGAAAAAAAACTACAAAGTTAGCATACGGTTACTTATTAAATCATACTTGACTTTTGGCACACCGGAACGAGGGCAAGGGGCATACAATTAAACAATAGGAAGAGTGCAATCATTTAATGACTTACTGACAATTATAAAATGCTCACAAAATCTATGCTGAAAGGATAAACAATGGCGTAATGCCAAAGACACTGCCCTTTGGGTTTTTTAATTAGGTCGCAATAACAACTAAACTCTTTTTTAGCAACTTTTAAAAAGATTCCCACATTGAGAACTAAATGCAATGCCATGCAGAAATCTATAGTTTAACATAATTTTATGTTTATTTTTTGTCAATTCAAACTTAATTTAGCTGATATGATCGATCAATAAAAACATTTATTGCACATTTAAAAGATGATTTAATGACTATGATCGATTCCATCACAAATGATCGAAAACTCAACCTAATATTCCGAAAAAAAAAATAGGATCAGCATAAAAAATATGATCGATCGGATTAATTGAAACATACAACGTTTTCGTTTATGCCCTTAAGAAAAACTTAACCGACTCAATTTTCTTTAATATGACTTGTCAATTTCCGCAGTACATTTCATTTCGTGCTCTTTGATCACGATTAAGAAGTCATTAAACTTGCAAAGGTATTTGTCGACCACTTTACTTTCATATCAGGCACAACAACGAATCATATCATCTTTAACTTGAACATTGGCGTACAGTTTTCAGCACCTTGAACACGTTACAATAAGAAGAATTAACGACACGAACCGTAATTGTTCATTCAATGTTTAAAGATGTATTGCCATCGGTTCTTGGGCTGAGCAAAAGTACTTTAATACATTCGAATTGAAGAGATTTAAAACAAAACCACATGTATTATAAAGGAGTACAGAGCATTAGGGTCATTACTTTTTCTTCCAGGACACATCGTTGATTGCATTCTCATCTCATGAAGCCATAGACTCAGATTTTTGCTGGTAATACCGTGTATTTAATAAAAGTAAATTATGGATAGCATACTTAAAAAATACAAAATAATCTGATATCAGTTCGCGTAACCCATCTTGCTTACATCATTATAAATATTCGTAATGAATCAGCTCGATGAATAAAACTGTCGGCTGGAACAGTATTTACGTGTCAAATGTCAGTGATTCATTACTAATGTCGTTTAACATGTGTATATGAAGTCGTACACGTATACAAATATTGTAATGACGAAATTTCGATATATCCAGTGTCGGTTTTAAAGTTGTACTTTCATTTCATGATCGCCTATACAACTTCTCGCTAGTTTTTTTTTCCGAAACGGTTAGTATTTTGAACGATAAAATTGACACATTATAAGGAAATATATTTTTTTAATATTCAATCTTGCAAATAATTATTGTATTAAAAAAACGATGAAAGTCTATGCCTCATTAGCTCTTGTTCATACCAACTGGTGTATGCTTAAACCTCGTTTATTTTTATCACTGAAATGCATCGTTTTGGTGGTTTGTACTGTACCATAACATTTAAATGTGATATGGTGATATATCATAGTACACTCACTGAGAAGTGAAGCTATATTCATGGATACGTTACACTACAAACCCGTATTTAATTTTATTTGTACCCGGTATATGAGATATTTCAGTAGTGTATGTCTCTATCAATACATTAGATGCAGGATGTATATATTATTTTGAAAAAAAAACACACAACAACAACAACATAGCCGAACAATCCGATAGTGAAAATACATTACCGAGTTATAAGAAGTGTTAAACTCAAAGTTTTCATGTTTTTCATATTTTCAACACAGTGAACCATTGGTTATCGGGATTCAGAATTCATTGAGTCGCGTTCTGAGAAAGTCTGGCAATAAACGTGTGATTGAAGTTTCGTCCCAGATAAGCCTGTGCATTCCAGACAGACTTATCCGGAACGACATTTTCCGCTGTAATGGTATTTTGTTGTCGAAGGAAGTCTTATTTTAGCGAGTTTCATTAATTTGATTTGCTTCACTTAAACTTTCTTTCAAAATTTCTCCAAGAATGAAGATATATCTAAAATGGGTCCACCAAATCAAGTTTAGTCGGAAAGTGTCATCCCTGATTAGCCTGTTCTGACTGCACAAGCTAATCTGCGAAGACACTTTGCTCACATGCACTTTACCCAGTTTTCCAAGATCGAGTCTCATACGTCTTCTGGAATTGGTTATGAGAGAGAATCCTGAATCCCTCTATAGAATATTCTCTAAACTGTAAGTTGCTATAGGTAAATGGCTGAGGTTCGTTTTTCACATGACACGTTCATTGTGTATTTGCAGTTTTTAATGGTGTTATTATTTTGAAATGTAATAGACAAGTGCTTGACATTTGTCCGCGAGGTATACACGGCATTTACTTCTCTTCATGAATATAATATTATGGGATATATTTGATACATAGAAGGCACTAACATTTAACGATTTCTATTATGTGCACAATACATAAAAAAATGTTCTCTCAGATAGTCGCGATGATATTTACATTTTGTTGCAAACACGCCATTCCCATAATATATATTGTATATACTAATCAATTTCCATAACATACTCTAATTTCCACGACACACGCCGCAGATTTCAGTGACGAGCTCGCAGCATTACCTTACATTTTCAACTTGCACAACTTGCATGCAGACATAACATTTTCACCTAATACTTGCAGATTTCCAAAACGTACACACGCCATTTCCATCACATACTTAAAGATTGCTGTGATGCAAACATGCCATGTTCACCACACACTACCACGTTTCACACATGCCATTCGCTCATATACGTGCAGATATGCCCAAACTTCATTTCCACCATATACTTGCATACTTCCACGGTATACCATCATATGCCTGCAGATTCCATGACGCGTGTTAGTCATTGCCATTATAAACTTGCCGATTTCCACGACGCATCCACAATATTTCCGCCATATGCCCGCGGATTTCGACGATCCACCCACGATATTTGCACCATATATTTTCAGATTTCCAGGATGTACACGTGATGATATTCGTCGGTTTCGGTTTCCTGATGACGTTCCTCAAGCGTTACGGTTTCTCGGCGGTCTCCGTAAATCTGCTCGTGGCGGCCTTCGTTCTGCAGTGGGCCTTCATCGTGCGGGGCATCATACACATGGTGGCCATGGGGCACGTCAAGTTTGCCATATACCTCGGCGAGTTAGTCTCTTTCAACATCATCATTAAAATAACAATATCATTACTACTACTACTACTACTACTACTACTACTACTACTACTACTACTACTACTACTACTACTACTACTACCACTACTACTACTACTTCTACTACTACTACTACTACTACTACTACTACTACTACTACTACTACTACTACTACTACTACTACTTCTACTTCTACTACTACTATTACTACTACTTCTACTACTGCTACTTCTACTACTACTACTACTACTACTACTACTACTACTACTACTACTACTACTACTACTACTACTACTAGTACTACTACTACTACTACTACTACTACTACTACTACTACTACTACTACTACTACTACAACAACTACTACTACTACTACTACTACTACTTCTACTACTACTACTACTACTAGTCATCATCATCATCAGCAGCAGCATCAGAATCATCATCATCATTATCACTGTCGTCGTCGTCGTAAAAAAACATTTTTCTCTTTTTATTATCCCTTCGACTCAATCTCGCCATTGTCATCACAAGCATCTAAATCAGTATACAAATCTTTGAATGCCGTTGGCATGATTTTATCGCATTATCCCTCAGGAAATATAAACAACACAGAAAATTCTCATTACATGTACATTTAAAGAGTACACCTCTTTGATTATTATTTTTTCTCCCAGGATGTTGTCAGCAGACTTTGCCGCCGCCACTGTGCTGATCTCGTTCGGGGCCGTGCTGGGCAAGGCCAGTCCCCTGCAGCTCCTTATCATGGCACTCGTGGAGGTGGTGTTCGCGCAGATCAACGAGTTTATCGGGCTCTACATGTTCAGTGTAAGTGGGAGACTTTTGTTTGGGAGTAGTTGCGTGGCTGCAAGTGATACACGCTGCTGTTTGATGGTCTTTGTATTTTTCAAAGCACGATTTGCGCACAACGCATTGTGTGAATTATACTTATCGAAGATATTACCAATAGCACGATAAAAATACAATAAAAATACTACTGCAATCCACACAGGCTAATCATGGACAACACTTTCCGCCTTAACTGAATTCTTTAGGAAGAGACTTCCTTCAAACGAAAAATTCTATAAACGCGGAAAGTGTCGTCCCTTTGCGGACTGCACAAGATTATCTGGGATGGCACTTAACACACATGCATCAAGCCAAGTTTTCATAAAACGAGTCTTATATCATGTGATGTCACTTACATCCTTCGGAGGAACACATAAATAAATAGATTTGCCTACGGTGACACTTCTTGTTTCTTAAGGTCGACCGGCTTGGAACACACCGGCGAATGGGTGGGGCTCCAATAAAGGCGCCCGAATCCACTAACAACACAAGTCTAATCCTTTCTGATTAGTTGCTTTATCATATTTAATAAAAACCTGTGCAACCTTCATATAATTGGACGTTTAATCTATGGTTTGATGTCAAATCTGAAATATAAAAATACATAATAATACCGTAAATTAAAACCATAAACAATAAAACGAAAATCGTTGTTTCGCAGTTTTATATTTCTGACACAAATTGTCTGCTTCGAAAAGTGGCATGATATATATTGCTTTACACATGTTCGTCGATTGTTCGGTCGGTCGCTATAACACCTTTTTTACGCACAGTATGTCGATAATGCATTTCATAGCTTCTTGGGAGGAAAACACGTGTTTAATTGCTATTTAGGTCAATATTATGTTGATTTCTTACTTCGAAAAAGAAACATCTGACTATTGATAACCGTTCTTTCTTGCCGATGCAGATTGATTTTACCATTTTATTTTATTTAAAACTAAATCGATAATTATGCGTGAATAGACATATACATTGCTATCAAAGTAAGCTACCCCATATCAATGTCACAATAACACACCAAGTGGCGGAAAACACAATGACTTGCATAATCCATTCGAGAACCTCGCGTCTTTTCTATTAAGCAGGAGAAGTGATTATCATAAAATGAATTCTTCACTTAGATATTAATCTTGTTAACAATGCATTTCTTAACGAATAGACCATCAGCAATAAATTCCCACTGTTTCATTCAAAATATATCACACCAAAGCGATATCATTATATTTCATGGTTGACCTATTTCCCGTATATCGTTGACCTATTTCCCGTATAGTATCGCTGGTATGGACATATATCAAGAAAATTTAGGGTTTGCCTAATACATCATTCACTGACATTTGCATAAACACGTTACATGTTACCTGTTACTACATTTTACCCACTAAATTTTTGATATTATCTTACTTTAAAGTTCACTTGAGGAGAGTAGTCATGATTCGAAAAATACAACTTGTTACACAATGTAACATTTCAACAATCGAAATTCATCTTAAAAAATGTCCCCTTTAACATTACTTCATATGTATTGTATGGAAAGCCAAAGGGGACCCCCGCTAAAATACATATACTTATATAGTAAATATCGGGATTTTCATTTTTCGCGGAACTTTCACTTTCCGCGAAAAACCAAGGCCTGCATAGCCATAAAATACTACATACAAATCGAAATCTAAAAAGCGCGGAACTTTAATATATTTTCCGTCGGAACAATTATCTTTCAACCCCGTAGAGAAAGCGGGCTCAAATAATCGCGCGGAACCTTAATATTATCTACTCTGTACAAATAGTAGTGTATAAAATCGCGCGGACCTAATCCACAAAGCGCGGAACACAAATATCTTCCGCGAAAATTAAGCGTTGAATTACTGTACAAATCTCGGGTTGCTATGTAAATTGCGGGTTGCTAATGAAAAATCGCGCGGAAGATTCATTACTCCGCGCGATTTTCAATAGCATTGAATTACTGCACGAAATTCGGGTTGCTATGTGGTTACGCGATAAAATTTGATTGGTTCCGACACCTAGAAAGAACCAATCAAAACTCGCGTCTTATCCAGCATTCATGCAGTCATCATGATGACGGTTGTTTCACATTAACACAAAACCTTTTAAGGGCGAAAGAGTGATCAATTTTGATGACATTAGCAATGAGGTTAGTATTTAACATACATGTATTATGCATTTTAATGCAAAAACAGCCCAAGAGTATCGAGTGTTGTTTTCACGGTTTGTCTATATGCAAACGTCTCTGATAAATCATAAACACCCGCATAAACACGTCATAATCATATGTCGTCAAATAATGAAATATAGTGTTTGTGTGTAAGAAACATCTTCCCTTAAGCTCAGTTAGTAGAGAGCCAAGTTATTGTTATGGTAGTCGTATGCTCTAGTCCAGCACCGTATACATCTTCAATTATAAAGAAAAAGAACAAGGCTTTACAGGCAATTCATCCCAAAGGCAACTCGTACCTTGGTCAACTCGTACCCATTTTTAGTTCGGCGTTTTCGGAGAAAACCCGAGGTATTGTCATAGCCAGCTCGTCGTTCGCCGTAGGCGTCGTGCTAAAACCTTAGCATTTGCTCTAAAATCAAAGTGCTCCACCTACAACTTTGAAATTTCATATGAAGATGCACCTTGATGAGTTCTACACGCCACACCCATTTTTGGGTCACTAGGTCAAAGTCACTGTGACCTCTAATATAAAACTTTAACATAGGCTCTAAAATCAAAGTGCTTCCACCTACAACTTTGAAACATCATATGTAGATGCACCTTGATGAGTTCTACACGCCACACCCATTTTTGGGTCACTAGGTCAAAGGTCAAGGTCACTGTGACCTCTACTATACAACTTTAACATTGGCTCTAAAATCAAAGTGCTTCCACCTACAACTTTGAAACTTCATATGTAGATGCATGTTGATTTGTTCTACACTCCACACCCATTTTGGGGTCACTAGGTCAAGGTCATTGTGACCTCTAAAAAAAAAAATCTGACAAGCACCTGTAGCCGAGCATGGCAGCCGTTATGCGGTGCTCTTGTTGTCAACTCGTACCTCATTCAAACTATTCAACTTGTTTCATTTGTCTTATTTTGTCACAATTGTCAAATTCTTGAAAGACATCAACCACAAGTGTCAATTTTCATCAACACTTTCGCTGCTTATACATATCTGCAGCAGACAACTTGCGTGAGCAATGCTTAGATAATTTAAGTGGAAACATCAAGAGGAAAATAAAAATTGTCTCTATGAGTTTGACTTATAAGCTTACCATCCTACACCTATTTCTGTATATCGGGTATGGGTTTCGTTCGGGTAGGTACAAGTTGACTAAAAAACAGGTACGAGTTGACCACAATGGGTAGGTGTTTACCACGGAACAATTTGACCAGCATGCAGAACAAGATTATTGATTATTATATTTAACTGTCACACAAATCTGAAAGATAACACAATGTATTACAAACACAATGACTGTCAAGACATTCTAAACTCTTACAGTTAACATATAACAGGTGTACACATCTGATATACTGACCAAATTAAATAACTCAAGATTCACACCAGATACGACACAGTTTCAAAACTCAACATTTTGTCTGCATGGCACGCCAATTTAGTCCAAAAAATTTGATTTAACCAGTGAATTCTGAGCTATATTTCTTAAAGCAGAATGCACATTATGTCTAAAAAGTGTTTTTCGGCTAATTTCTGTTATGAACTATCTTCACACAAAGCATCTGGTAAACCTTAAGATATCAATAGCAGAATGCAAATAATGAGTATAATGTTCTGTATTGTAGAAGAAATACATGTAGTAAAATAATATGATAGTATGAAACATGGTGTTTGTATTTTATAGCTGTAGCACTGTTCCCAACTTGAACATCATCTTCTGTGTACATATCTGAGGCAGAGCCAGCTTGCCCATCTGACCTCTGTTGTGGACAACCGAGTAAGAGCCAGCTTGCATGTCATCTGTTGTGGACATCCGTGTTAGAGCCAGCTTGCACGTCCTCTATTGTGGACATCAGTGTTAGTGCTAGCTTGCATGTCATCTGTTGTGAACATCCGTGTAAGAGCCAGCTTGCACGTCATCTCTTTTGGACATCAGTGTTAGAGCCAGCTTACACATCCTCTGTTGTGGACATCCGTGTAAGTGCTAGCTTGCACGTAATCTGTTGTGGACATCTGTGTTAGAGCCAGCTTGCACGTCATATGTTTAGGACATCAGTCAGAGATAGCTTGCATGTTATATACTTGTGGACATTAGTCAGAGCCAGCAAGGACAATCTCTGTTGTGGATATCTGTCTTAGAGCTTGCACGTCATCGGTTGTTCACATCCTTGTAATAACCAGCTTGCACATCAACTGATGTGGAAATCTGAGTCAGAGCCAGCTTGCACATCATCCGTTGTGGACATCTCTTTATGATTCTACTCTTTGCTTAGATTGACACTGTGACTTTAGTGTAATATGTTACAACCTTAAGCTATTCCTATTGTTGAATAAAAATATTGTGTCATTAAAATATATTTTGTTGGATAATTTGTATGTTGAGTTGTATTGTTTGGTCATTGCAAAGTATCAAGTTATTTTAAGACAAGAAAAAGCTCATCTTTCATCATGTATTTATATTAAAATTCTTGAATGTTAGTGAAGGTACAGTTCATATAATTAAAAGCAATTTTAATATGATTGCTTGTGTTTTATTGCACAGTGAATACCATCTTGTCTTTATGCTGACATATAGAACGGAAAAATAGTAAACTGTCGTTTTTATATGCAATGGGATTGTATATGAAGACTTGCATGTTCAGATGAAAAAATTGCCATAATTTTTCTCTTTATATTTTATTCCTGCTAAATGGTTGATGCAATAAAGTTAAGTCTTTAATGACTTGTGTTTCTTGTAATATTATTTGTAAGCAAATTTGGCTGTAGTATTAGATGCATGCTGTACAAGATACTGTAGATCAACATTATATTGTATGAGTATGAATAGATAATTCAAGGTGCACAGCCATTAATTTTGCCCTCCACCATCTCCGATTTTGGTTAGACAGTTGCAAGTTACTTGCATTAGTATGAAGTCTTAAAATAACTTAAGTATAATTGCTGTTGTGTTATTATTAACCTTTTCCTGCTCTGAGGAAATTTTAAATTTTCTACATGCAAACATCATAAAACCAGAACAGCCTGCAAGTAACTCACAATCTGTTCAGGTTTTATGCTGTTTGCTGCTCATCAGTATCCATGGGTTGGAAACAAAGCCTTTAAAACTTTAATATAGTAAGAAAGGTCTTAAATTAAATTTATTCTCGAATGTGTCTTAGTGCGTTTTTGAGTGGTACAGGGTTAAATGTCTCATTTTGTTTTTGATTATCTTTGGTTTATTGAACATATATGAGCCTTGCTCTGTGAAATAGGGGTTTTATGCATGTGCGTTTAGTATCCTCCCTGATTAGCCTGTGCGGTCTGCCCAGGCTAATCTGGAGTGCACATGCATTAAACCCCTTTTTCACAGAGCGAGGCTCATATCTATTAGACAGTGCATTCAAATAATACAATTTAAATCTGAATATTTTATTTAGTTGCAATACTCAAAGACCTATCAATATTGATAGGTCTTTGCAATACTTTAAAGCTTACTATGTTTGCAGTTTTAGTGAAAACACAAACTTTTAATCAAAGAAGCATATAATGTGTATTACTCATTTAATCAACTTCCACTTTATTCCATACACGTGTTCGACTCTGTGACATTATGTTCTGTCAAAGCTTTTTATTGCAAATTTATTAAACATAAATTGGTAACCTTGGGTATCCAAAAGGAATCCAAATTTTACTAGCCATAGACTTTCCAAAATGCAATTGTTTCTGAGAAGTATTTTTCTCTAGAAGGTGGCAAAACTCCTAAGCAATTCCTTTTTGGGCTAATGGTAGGGCTTATTCGTGTAACACCCATTGACAAATTATTAAATATACATTGAAAGGTCATTGTTCACAAAACAGATCATGATATAACATGATGCAGCATTTTGTACTATATCAAATTAAATGTTGCTGAAAACAGTAGAATATTCAAATTATGGACATTTTATTCTGTTAATAATGCTATCTTTCTAACATTACAAATCAATAAAGCATGCTTAACAATAGCAGAACTCTTTTGACTTTTAATTATCTTTTCCAGTCTTTAAATCTTTACAAAATTCATTGTCCCACTAACACCATCTTAAAAACAGGTTATGGCTTCCAATTGTTAATCAACTATAAAGCATGAACAAAGGCACAAATATCGCAGTATCTTTTGCAAATGATACAAATGTCCATGGCCTCGATACTGAACAAAAAGCAAGATTTCTTGTCAGGCGGTAAGCTGAATCCTCGAGAACATTCGAAAAATGTCCATTTAATGCGCCACTGGGCCGTTCCTATTTAAATGGGCATCATGCACAGAACTTGGCCATCCAGGTCATATGTCCAAACATTTCAAGTAACTGTCACAGACTGCTTGAAGAACTAAACTGCTGATAAACAAGGACCTATGCTCAGATGTTGAAGCAGGACATGCACTGTGGGTTCCATCAACAGTCCAATCATTCTACATCATTCAGGAAATTCATAGGCAATGATCTTCAGCTCATGACGAGATTCTGGAAATCTGAAGTACTGCTCCATCATTGCTGACAAGACTCTACATGTTGAAATGACTGTGTAATGTTGAGTCCCTGAAATACAAAAGTAAAATTTATGCTAGAGTTTAGCCATATTAATTATGCTTGATTGCATTGAAAGCTTTATGCTTATTAAGACATTCTAGAGTCCGTTTTCTGGGAGTAATCAGTACTTTGTATATATGAAGATAAAGAGACCGCTAATAAACAGGGTTGAACCCAAAATGTTCCCGTCACTAGGTGAACACCATATCCACTACGCCAGCCTGACAAAGTAAATGAAGTGAAGCTTCTAAGTTATGTCTCATTTGATTGTTAACAAGAGCACCGCCCTGCGGGTTCAGACCTCTCATCTATTTTTTTAAAGTTGAAGGGACCTATCTCAATACTTCAATCACAAAGGAGGGAGAGGTGGGGTGGAGAAGGGTGTATAGTGTGGTGGTGTGGTCATTTATTACACTATCTTCCAAAAATGAAAAGATGATAAAAATAAATATTTGTGTTTTTTAGCCATGTTTAAAAAAAAATGGGCAGGGGGTATAGTGTGAGGGTGTGGTCATTTATTAGATGATCTTTCAAAATGAAAAAAAAAGTACTTTTTTCTTTTTTTGGGGGGGGGGGGGCGTGGGGGATGGTTTGGGTGGAGTCTATTGTGGTATGTCAGATAAGAGTTGCTTTGTAACGCTTGTAAAGAAGTTATGGAAATTTTAGCAAAATTTAATAATTTCACCTTGAGAGTCATGGTCATTCAAAGGTCAAGGTAAAATTCAACTTGCCAGCTACAGTAACTTATGATAGCATGACAGTATTTGAAGTTTGAAAGCAATAGCCTTGATACTTGAGAAGTAAAGTAGATCAAAACACAAAATTTAACCATATATTCAAAGTTACTAAGTAAGAAAAGGACCATAATTCTGTCAAAATGACAACCAGAGTTATTCAACTTGTCCTGTACTGTCCCCTTATGATAATTTGCGAGTGTTCCAAGTATGAAAGCAATATCTATGATACTTTAGGAGTAAAGTGGACCAAAACACAAAACTTAAGCAAATTTTCCATTTTCTAAGAATAAAAAGGGCACATAATACTTTCAAAATGCCAGTCAGAGTTACATAACTTTGTCTGCACAGTCCCTTTATGATAGTAAGTGTTGCAAGTATGAAAGCAATAGCTTTGATACTGTAGGAATAAAGTGGACCTTAACACAAAACTTAACCAAATTTTCAATTTCTAAGTATAAAAAGGGCACATAATTCTGTCAAAATGCACGCCAGAGTTATCTAACTTTGCCTGCCAAGTCCCCTCATGGTAGTAAGTAAATAAGTTTTATACTTGATACTTTATGAGAAAAGTGGACCTAAACACAAAACTTAACCGGACGCCGACACCGACGCAGACGCCGACGCCAAGATGATGACAATATCTCTTTTTTTTTCAAAAAAAAAAGATGAGCTTATAAATAAAATGTTACATATTGCAAACTTGATTACACGATTTTTCATAAATACTCTTTCAGCTTTTTATTTATATATGAAGGCTAGGGTCACTTTCTGCGAGCCTTACAAAAAAACTAACCATATTTGCAATTGTCAAGACTCCTTCACATACAATTTACCTTTGCTTATTCCTATATCCTTTTGCCAACCAACATTGTGCGGTCACGTACCATACATGGTTCCACAGTTGTACAGAATTCCTACAAAATAAATGAAGTATACATTTACAATTCAAATTTCTTTTCAAAGAATGTGTAGGTAACTAAATTCCCAATACATTACTTTAATGTCATAAAATAAATTTCAAACAAGGGCTGTTTGTAAAACATGCATGCCCCCCATATGGATTGTCAATTGTTGTGGCAGCCATTGTGTGAATACGTTTTTTGGCACTGTGACCTTGACCTTTGACCTAGTGACCTGAAAGTCAATAGGGGTCATCTGCGAGTCATTATCTATGTACCTATGAAGTTTCATGATCCTAGGCATAAGTTCTTGAGTTATCATCCGGAAACCATTTTACTTTTTTGGGTCACCGTGACCTTGACCTTCGACTTAGTGACCTCAAAATCAATAGGGGTCATCTGCGAGTCATGATCAATGTACCTATGAAGTTTCATGATCCTAGGCATAAGCGTTCTTGAGTTATCATCGGGAAACCATTTTACTATTTAGGGTCACCGTGACCTTGACCTAGTGACCTGAAAATCAATAGGGGTCATCTTCGAGTCATGATCAATGTACCTATGAAGTTTCATGATCCTAGGCAAAATCGTTCTTGGGTTATCATCCGGAAACCATCTGGTGGACAGACATATGGACATTCGGACCGACATGTGCAAAACAATAAACCTGCTCTTCTTCGGAGGGGGGCATAAATATTTAACAGATATTTAACAAAAATTAACTTGATTCATCAAATTAATCAGTATCGAATAATAGACCAGTTTCACAATATGAACACCGATACTATTTTTATATATCAATCATATCACCTGACGCGTTGAATTGCAGAACAAGGCTGAACGTGGAACTGCATTTTCTTTTGCTATGCAAAATGCGTTGAATATCAAGATTTTAATGCGCACTGACACTGGTTACAAATAAGTCAAACATATGAATACAGACAACCATCACATGTCATGCTGTGTTAAGTAAAAAAATTGATAAGTAATTCAAATATAAAAATTATAACACCTAAATAATGATTCAAGGACATAAGTTATGTACTATTAGTGTATATTAATGAATTATATTTAATCTTTATAAATAACAATAGATGTGTTCATCAGAAACACAATGCCCACTACTGCGCCGCTTTTAATTATACATATATTTTTTTAACCTTTTACCTTGAAGGACGACCTTGACCTTGAACTTCCACCACTCAAAATGTGCAGCTTCATGAGATACACATGCATGCCAAATATCAAGTTGCTATCTTCCATGCTGCAAAAGTAATGGCCAACGTTAATTTTTTTCCGGACAGACGGACAGACTGACATACTGACTGACTGACGGACAGTTCAACTGCTATATGCCACCCTTCCAGGGGCATACAATTTCCAGTTACCCATAAGCATCAGAGTAAATGTGGTCTGAAGACTAAACATCGATTATTGCACAAATCGAAGTCATAAATTAGCAGTATACAATACTAAGTATTGTAAGACTACAATTTTCAAAGGTAGGATGTGTACAATTTCATGAATTATAGAACGTGTAAGAGTTGAATCAAGCATCAGACAAAGTCCTATCAAATAGAAGAAAATGACACAAATGTTTAGCATTAAATTTTTGAAATATTAAAAATATATAGGTATAAAGCACTTTATAATTATGATAAAACTGGCTAATATGTATACAGTATTTAGTTTCTGACAATCTTTTTGGACAGATGACTTTCAATGTTGACAATATCTTTTATGTTCAGTAAAAGCAACAAGTGAGTATTTTGCGTTAAATTATTCCAAGAAACGGCTACGCAATGCTACAACCATGAGACGCCATGGTCACATGGAGGTGTCATTAATTGTGTTAAATGACCAGATATCTACAACATGTGGTTTATGACATCACGTTGTTATTTAGTATTTGTCTGCACAGTATCTGATCATAAAGAGGTTATGGGTTTGTGCTGAATACAGGGGAATTTAAACGCAAGATCTATCAATAAATAAAATAATTGATTAATCGCCCAAATAATGCGCAAACAAAGAGTGTCAGATAATCCAATAAGTTTTAGACTGTCAATTTACACACACTAAGAATTGAAAGCCATACTTGGAGTGTCAGAGTTTGTGCAAAAAAAAAGAATACAAACAAGAATACAAACAAGTACTTTAATCAAGAAAATGTATTTCATATATTGGCACTTAAAATGGAAAGTATATATAAGTAATTAATGGCTATTTCTGACGAAGTCAACTTGTGTTGGCAATATCATTAAGTAGATCTAGCTGAATGTTCAAAAGCAGAGTGATATTGCGATGCACTATTAGAAATCTCTACACGTTCAGCCTCATTCTGGAATTCTGCAATCATTTGACTACCTGCTATATTGGCTTATTGTGAAAAGGGTCTATTCACTCATAAATACTTTAAAGAAGTAAGATTTTCCATCACTCTACAACTGTTGGGCTTTCTTAAAGGAAGTTTGGGAGTAAAATAAATCTACTCCAAGTTTTTATCACAAAAAACTTCCAACAAGTGGAGAATTAGCCGCATTTAGTGGATGATTTAGAAACATGATTAATTTAAATTAGATCTACATGTAATAGCTATTGAAAAGTTAAGTTATCCAGTTATTCTTGCTGCAATGTGGATAAGAATAATACAAACCAATAGCTGACAAACCTGATATCAGTGATATGTTGACCTTTGAAGTCGAAATTGAGACCTGAAATCTGTCTGTATAGAGAGGCACAATTTGTTTGGCATATCTTCAACCATTACTGGCAACACACACCTACAAAATTTATATATAAATTATATTAAAACATAAATTTATTAATAATTTTATTTATTAATTTATGACGAAATGTTTTAATCTAGGTCAGCTATAACGAAACTAAAAAAGGATTAAAAACAATACCTTATTTTAATTAATAGGTTGAAAACAAAAATAAATGTTTTAATATATTGACGTTCAACTGAACGAATACAAGACACAAGTACATTACATTACAATAAGTTATTATTTCAGTCGCATTCGGAGAAAACTGGGCTTAGTGCATGTGCGTAAAGTGTCATCCCAGATTAGCGTAAGCCTGTGCAGTCCGCACAGGCTAATCAGGGACGACACTTTCCGCATAAACTTCATTTTCGGTAAGGAGGGACTTCCTTGAAATTGAAAATACCATAAAAGCGGAAAGTGTAATCCCTGATTAGCATGTGCGGACTGCACAGGCTAATCTGCGACGACACTTTACGCACATGCATTAAGCCCAGTTTTCTCAGAACGCGGCTCATTTAATTAACAATTGTCAACATTATGCATATAATCGGATAGTTTTACACAATATTAAAAAAGTACAAATACAAACCTGGTAATACATGTAAATGATCGTATGCAATACAGTTATTGATCCCAATCTGATCTATTTCCGAATTATCTGCGAATCCATCGAGTAGAAACAATAACCATGCAATTCGCTCCGCCATCTTGAAACGTTATACTTACTGAACGCACTGATTGTGTTGCATTTGTTACAAAGTATCTGATTGGTTATTTCTAAGTATCGGATCCAATCAAATTTTTCGGGTAACTAGGGATTCTAACACCTAACAACCCGAGATTTGTACAGTAATTCAATGCTTAATTTTCGCGGACGATATTTGTGTTCCGCGCTTTTTGGATCTGGTATTTACTGGATTTTCTCTCTTTAATAGACTTCTTAAAATAGCATTCTACAATCTCCGCGCGATTTTAAACACTACTATTTGTACAGCGTAGATAAATAACGTTCCGCGCGATTAATTGAGCCCGCTTTTTCTACAGGGTTGAAAAATAATTGCTCCGACGGAAAATATATGAAAGTTCCGCGCTTTTTAGATTTCGATTTGTATGTAGTGTTTTATGGCCATGCTGGCATTGGTTTTTCGCGGAAAGTGAAAGTTCCGCGAAAAATGACAATCCCGATATTTGCTATATAAGTTTATGTTTTTTAGCGGGGGTCCCCTTTGGCTTTCCATAGTATTGCTACAACATATGCGGCACTGAGCATATTTATACGAAAGCTGTTTTACTTTCTTTTTGCCGCGATAAGCTATTGTACCGTTTAACACAGATTGTTGACTACGTGCGGTGTGGAACGACCGATTTTATGTAAATTCTTATAACGTCCGTATTGCCAACACAATTAATTAACCTGATTTTGTTATAAAACTATAAAGAGAACACCATTATCTTGCAGATTATTCAATTTACGTTCTGTAAACGAGAGACTGTTGCACCGGTAACTTAAATGACGATCATGTACGAAGAACATAAATTAAAAATGTTTACTGAAACGCGATTAATTGTTCCGCAATGCTTTTGCGGGTATGCAACATTATCATTTCTAAAGCAAAGTATAAATTCGCGCTTGCAGTTGCTAAAGCGAAAATTTTCTGAGTTTTGTTATAATTTAATACACCAATTTAATTAACGATAATATTACACCTGGTATTTACCTGCAATCTCATCGTTGTTGCTTTTTTCAGAAAAAAAACACATTTTTCGTAATACATGCCTGCAAAATTGCTCACCAATTAAGTTTACAAACATTGCCTAAACCCACGTTCACAACAATAAATTTAGGACTTCAAGGTTTCTTTTGTGTATCTGGGATGTGACGATCGTCAAAAGCAAAATGGGCCTCACGCTGTTGGCGCTGACCGCCCATAACGCATAACCTCAATTTGAATAGATCAGAAACCATTTTAGATTTTGAGATAACAAGATACTGTGACATATTTGGGGTGTCATTTCTTTAGAAATTCTACAATCGCTCGCTCAGTGGGTGATTTATTATTGATTGCAAGTCGGATTGTTTGCCTTTTCGATGTAAAATTGTTGTTTTTGTATTCTGATGTTAAGTTATCTTTTTATTACCAAATAACAACACAATCATCATGGCCGAATTAATCTTAACTTAATAAAAAATCTCCAAGGTCGTCGCAATTATCGGCTTTTTCTTTATTTACCATAAAGTCTCACGAGTGCATAAGGGATTGTGTTTATTGTTTAAATGTATGTCTGCATATAGACTGAGTAGAACAACAACTAAGCTGTCGCCATTGATCCCAGTACAACTATGACCATCTGTGCGTAATTTGGCATATAATGTCTTCAGCATCTTAAACAAACCATTAAGGCACGCTGGGAAAGCATTAAACATTTTATATTTCCGTACAAATTTGATAAAGTTTCTATGATCTTAAGCAATAGGTACAGGACAGTAGGCATGACGACGTGTTTACCTCGTATAGAGCTCCACTATGTCCTGAACAAACTGCAATTCTATGCAAAATTTGCAATCTACAAAAGAAATTAAAAGAGATCATACCTCTGACTTTTTTGATATACGACCGGACAATGTATAAAAATACACACATTTACCAAGTGTCATAACATGAATAATATTAAAGTAAGAGTAATCCAATGTTCACTGCACATCTACGCTATCTACTATGAAGTTTCAAGTTAATACTTTTTAGCTATCATGCATCAGACAAACATAATAAAGCCCGACCGGACAGATGCCCAGTAAATTCCCTCTTAGATAACTAAATGACTAGTAAAGATCGTGAAAAGTGTTTTATGCGATATAACATATTTTGCATGAAGATTTTTTTTTAAAATTAATTGTTATACTTTTTAATGAGAGCACAATTTGCTAAACCGGTCATTATTTAATACATCCTTGTAGAGTATATGATCCCCTTCACGACATAAGTGGGAATCTATATCTCATTCTTCACAGGCGCAATTTTGAGCCCCCTATTGTGTCTAGGATCTCAGATTAAATCGAGTAATTGTGTCTTTTGCATACACCTTGTTGTAATTGAACACACGCTTTCTTAAAATTTTAATACGGATAACTGCAAAATAATTAAGCAATTTAAATAAATTGCGAATTGTATAAATCGATATATATGGTAGAGTTCAGATCGAGCATTACTTTGTTATCCCACGCAGGTCATCAGTTTCCAAGTTCTATAATTCAACTATGAAATAGTTGAAGTATAATGAGCTATTTCAACACTATATCAATTTCCTTGTCAGTAACATGAGGTTAAGAATTGACAGATTTGCTTCATTTTGTAGACATATCTTTAATAACTGTTTCAATAATCATGTGAGTCATGTCCTTAGTTTCGAAAAGTTACGAGTCAAAACTAAAAAACAAACTCCTGTATATGTATTTACATTGACTGCGGCCATGTAGAACTGAAGACTAAAAATCATATACTAGTAATCTAAAAGGCCAAGAGTAAAACATTCAACATGAGGGTCAACGGTAATCCATGCACAATATTTGTTCGCGTAGATTCTTAAGTATTAGAACAACGTGAAATTCATGACGTAGTAGTTTTTATGATCTCATTTCTTTTCACTTAATATCAAAGATCATAAAAGGTACACGATCTTGCTCAAGAGAGTCAGGGGGAAAGCCGAACCATTCCGGAGACGTTACGTAAAAATTAAAAACAAATATATGGATATTTTAGACTAAGGAGTATATAAGTTCAAACGCATATAACTAAGATTTAAGTCCATAAGTCAAATAACCTGCCATCGAACATTCGCACAAGCATATTGAATTTAAAAAGATATTCAAAATGTGTGCGTTGACCAATCTAAAGGGCTAGCAAACCCGTTATGTTTAAAACACATTAATAATATATTATTGTCGCATACGTCGAATGTCGATACTCTGTTTTTAAGATAGTTCTGATCTAAAGATAATTCTAGTTCCGTCTGAGTAAATGCGATAGCATTGAAATGAAGATTTGCAGATTCTTCATTATTCTTTATCGAGTGCACCGGGATTGTCTCCCATATGGCCATCGCCCCCAGAAAGACGTGTTATGCTAGGTTTACATCTGGCCACGATTACCACGATGTCCCCGATTCCAGAGCATCGTGGCGAACGTAACAGAGCGTGGAGTCGAATCGGGGTGATCGTGGGGGAGCGTAACGGAACGTGGTTGAATCGGGGACATCGTGGGCATCGGGACAGATTTTAAACCAAACTTAAATTTCACCACGATTGCCCCGATTCATTTTCTAATCGTGACAGAGCGTGGCCTTCGTAACAAAACGGCTTTGTCGTAACAGAACGTAAAGGGAACGTGGAGGAGCGTGGAAGCCAATCGTGTTGATCGCAACAAAGCGTAACAGAACGTGATGCAAATCGTGGACTCGATCGTAGCAACAAATGTGCTGATTTCGTAAGGAAGCGTAACAGAACGTGGAGTATACCATTTAATCGTAGAGCTCCCCGATTTTTTAGCCTCTGGCTAATCGGGGAGATCGTGGCCAGATGTAAACTTAGCATAAGTTGGTTACGTGGGATAGTGCAAGATACAGGAGACACCCCGTTCCAGAGGTGACCCTGGGTCTTTTAGTGCCCGGTGTATAGCACCTAGTACACTGCACCTCGGTTTAACGTCTCATGCGAAAGACGAACGATTTGCAGACAGGCTGCCCAGACTTATATACCGTGCGAGATAGAATGTATAAAGCCTTGAAAGAGAGGCCACGATAGGACGTCAGGAGAAACGCGGCGTCTGTTGGTTACAATATACAAAATAATCGTGGCATGTAAGGCTGTACTCTCTAAAAAAAGTTGACTCGAAGGCATGTTTTACACTTTAAACTATTGTTCTGGCTTTATCTTTTGGAGATAGTAGTGGGGCATGCATAGGTGTTCACAACTAAATCCCTGAAGTAGGATAAACTTAGAGACTATAGTAATACATTGCACTGAAAAAGGTTACATTCCACTAGAACACGGTCGGAAAAAGAGGAAAACAATCGATTTTGATTTGTGTCAAGTTCTCTCTTGGTTTGTGCATGACATATCTTTTTTATTGCATAAATCGATTCCGCTTAAAATGGCCTTTAAGAAAAGGTATGTTTATGGGGGTCTCTATGTGCAAAATGTTGCATTTATATTCGCTTAAACCTATTTGTATGATTATTCGCTGGATATTACGCCGCTGTCAACAGAATTTCAGTCAAATCACGGGTCTGTCTACAAAATCACATATCCTGACTTATCTGGTTTATCAGTACTAAATGCACATACCTGTGCCAGTAACGAACAACGGTCCTACTTGACCCAAGGTGGGAGGGGTTGGGAGTGGGCGGGGGCGTAGAAAGGATTATATTTTCGAAACTCTGAGAAGTTATGTGGTCAGGCCGGGGATTGGCATTGAGCTAGCCGGCTAATGTAAAACTCAATACGTCGACAGTTTTCGAGTGTTTAATGTGTTTAGTGTTTTTTATGTGAAACTGTTTTAAAACTCTTGGTATTTTTATTTGAGATAAAAAAGTTCCACGCTGATCACTCAGTATAGATCGTTGCGGAACGCAATGCTTCATCCATATACTAGTACTTTTCAAATTAGCCCATGCAGTACATTAATTTTTGTTCACGCTTAAATACACAATATTGATGGTTAATGAAATAATTTGTTTATTTAAATAAGTCAAATTTTGTAGATTGCACGTTTTTTATTTTGCTAAGTATTTTTCTGGAATTTTCCACAAGTACGAAATTTCCATTTATTCCTTTGGGCCTACTTTCGGAATTAATTGGATAACTGCAAAGGTCGAGGAAGATCCACACTTCGGCTAGACAGCTATGCCGAAAAAAAATACGTCTGGGAGCGCTTTTTATCAAAGAAAAATATTTTATTACAAGTTTGATCGCGGAAAAACTTTAATGTTTTGCTACCAAAATCCGCCATAAAGTGCAGGCTGATCTGCACATGAGGACAGTATCTCATCTTAGACCGAATAAACCATTGCGAAATTTAATTGCTATAAAATGGCCGCACCGACTCATAAATTTCATATTTGTTTTTTATGTGTAATCGGATCTGATACAACACATATCGCTTTGCGTATGGCGTGATACTGACATCAGATACGGGATTAGAGTTCATGGGTACATTAATAGCATGTATACCTACGAAAAAGCAACTTAATTTTAAAGTTGCTTTCAAAAGACATATCCTTGTTAAATCACTGACAATTGCCGTTTTTCAGCATCCGAACGCATTTATTACTTAGTATCTTATTAATAACACAAACTTAGATTCGCTAATATTATCCATAATACGAGATTTGTTTGTTCCATAGATATGAATGTGATCACATTTAATTTTAAAATTATCAAAATTGTTTTGAATATTGAAACTTGAATTTTGCTAATTTGATGAAACAACTATTTATATAATTATATTTAATGGCGTTGTACAAAACATATATATGTCCATAAAATTGATAAAAAATAAAAGTGATTGATACTATTATGAAGCATTAAATTAAAGGATTAATAATCTAAAATTCTGTGATATAAATAAAAATGCTGTAAGAAACTGAAGCAATACAACATTGACGGCTACAATATTAAAACACAGTAAAGTAAAATATAATGTAATTTATTGATATAACTAGGGTTAAGACAATGATTCTAAGGATATTATGAGCAAATTTTTGGGAACATAAAGACACTGTTTTTCATTAAATGAAAGGATACGTGAAAGGATATTTCTGCACTCTTGGCTATTGAATGGGAAAAGACACGTTTTCTTCTGTCTACACATAAGTAGAACTCGCAATCATTCTAATCAAAAATAGGGAGGGAAGACCCCTCCCGCACCCTCCCCGGTTAAGCCCCATCTCAGTCAAAAATTCCTGCGTACGACCCTGCAATGAGTTTTTGTTTTCCTCATTTAATATCACAGTAAATCATTGTCAACAATGCAAAAGATTTCATAACACATTCAGCTATATGAGGCTTCTGTATGCCTATTGAGCCTTGTTCAGAGAAAACTGGGCTAAATGCATGTGCGTAAAGTGTCATCCCAGATTAGCCTGTGCAGTTTGCACAGGCTTATCAGGGACGACACTTTCCGCCTTTACTTGATTTTCGGTAAGGAGGGACTTCATTGAAACTAAAAATACCATAAAATCGGAAAGTGTCTTCCCTGATTAGCCTGTGCGGACTGCACAGGCTAATCTGGAACGACACTTTACGCGCAAGCATTATGCCCAGTTTTCTCAGAACGCGACTCTATTTATAACAGGCCCAAGATGTCGGCGAGTCCATGTACATCCACGCCTTTGGCGCCTATTTTGGCCTCGCGGTTGCCCGGATGTTGTATAACGAGAAACACGAGGAAGCGAAGTCAGAGGGGAGCGTCTATCAGTCGGATATCTTCTCCATGATTGGTAATATGGCCTAGCATGCCCATAATCACAGACCGTAAACACAAATTATCATATACATGTACGTATATAACTGTATACACTTTTATACTACTGTACTTTGAACAGTATTACACGTTATTTATTGGCTCAGCCGGTTGACATGTTGACTGTGTATTTTTCCATATTAGCAGAGTAGCTTTTCAAAGTAAGTAACGTAAAATGTCGTCACGGATGTAGAGAAGACAATGTTTAATAATACAGAATACAGAGCTTTTCTTGAATTATTACGTTGATGATGTGATATTAAAGGTTCTCGGTAAATAAATTCGTTCCTTCGCTCCTTACTGATCCCGCATGTCGGATGTATTCTATATGATATGCACAGTTAAATGCATTTGCTTTGAAAAGTTGCATCATATTTTTCAAGCGCCAAACGTATAACATGCCATTTCGGGAGAACGAATTTAAACACGTGTTTGCAAATTGACAAATATCGATTTACTTATTAATCAAAGCGCTGAAGGCACTGAAGTTGTTCGCTGTTGTATAATCTTAGACGCAACTCAGTTTTCAAAATTATGTTGTAGCTTTTGTATCGCAAGTTGAAATGAACACATCCCATGCAAAATTATAAAGAGTGTGTCTTAAAGCACAGGTTAAGCAGTTTTTGTTTTTTTTCAAATCATTAATAAAAAAGATAATTAAAGCTTCATTTTGGGAAAACAAGGCTTAATGCATATGCATTAATTGTCATCACAGTACCAAAGGCTGTCTTTAAACAAAAAACACCATAAATCAGAAAGTGTCGTCCTTGATTAGCTTGTGCGCATTGCACAGGCTAATCAATGTGCACAGGCTAATCTAATTTGACATGCATAAAGCCCCGTTTCCCCTGAAAGCAGCCAATATGTACAGATTTCAATGATAAACACTAGACTGACCAATGTCGTCTTTCAAGCTGTTGAACACTTTGGATTAAATACACACACTGCAGTAGTAGAGCAGACGCTCCTAGCATTCGTCTGCATAACTTTACTGCAGGTAATGCAGACAGGCAGTGGTTATCGTTCCTAGCGTAGCTTACAGAAGACTGACTAGTAGTTATCGTTCCTAGCGTAGCTAAAGCAGACTGACTTGCAAAACAGCCTCTCTACATTAGTTGTGATCTAACGCTCACAACTAAAAACACTATTTGCTTTTGCCATGTTAGTTAAGCGCAATGGCTAACTCAATTTTGTTTCTGAACACATGAAGCACGTTTACATCACTATTATTGTGCATAGCGAGATATTTTTGTTAACTTAATGGACATCTTTAGTCACGAAGACAAAATATACGTATGCGAATAATAAGAATAAGCTTATAGGATCGTTGGCTAGGATTGCTCGATTCTTGCCTTTTCTTTGCGAGTATTATAATATTTATACTAAGTTTCATATTTTATTGTTAGTTATACACAATTTATCCATTATGTTTTAATACTCGTTTTGCGAGAGTTATCTGCAATTGTTGATATAAAGATATACAATACGTTTCAAATTAATATAAATTCGGCGGTTTGTCTGTGCTACGGTGCTTGAGCCTTGTATCGATGGCTCTGTTCTTAACGTGGGTAGAATGTGAGAATTGATATTGCAATGTTTCTGTCTTATATAACATATAATAAGGTCGAATGCATGCTGTGGGTGCAGCGAACAAATGTATTTAAAGGAACCTGTTCACGCTTTGACAAATTAACAAAACTGAGAAATAATTGTTTCCAATTTGCATATTTTCCGTGTAATTATGTTTTTTGCAATGAAATAGCATTACTAAACATTTACCATACTCAAAATTATCCATTATATGCATCTTGATACGATATAAAAATCTGATAGGTACACACGCAAAACGATGGGATAATTTGGATAGCCCTGTTGTTATCGTTGTATTTGTAACATTACGGGGATTTATTACATAAGGAATACAATACATTATATCAGCATGGATGGCCGAGTGGTTTCAGCGCTAAACGTACTCCAAGGGTCAGTGGTTCGAGCCCTGTTGTGGATTTCTATGTTTTGTGTCTTTACTTTTATTCTTGTTTTATACTGGCGCTCTGTCTTTCCATTGTTTAAATTTATCAATTTAAAACATTTATTGGCAAACTTCGAAACATGCCAACATCTGTGAAGAAGTCCCTTTAACAATAATTAAATGCGCCTCATTTGTATTTAATTTTTTGTTACTTTCTGCTTTAGGGTGACCTTGTAAAAACTATTTGTTGCGCTTGATTTACCTGTTGAATTAACAGATTTTTGAAGCACATATTTACAAAATAACGCGTAAAATAATGCATTTTGTAAACACTAAATCCATTTTGCATATACAATTTTTGCATATAAAATATTATTTTTAAGTCAGAATTCTTCTGTTGATCTTAAAGAAAATGGCAGGTGAACTTTTTGTAACTTTGTTCAGTGTAGTTTTTCATTATAAGGAAAGACCTACGTATATTCTCCATGATATATATTTTTTTGGATACATCCTTCACATGTAGTTACAAAATGTAGTTACGGAAACTTTCATCGGAGACCGCAATATTTTCTTCTTAATAGGTATTTTTAGAATATCTTCCCTGATATGAAATGTAATGTATGCATTTTTAGAACATGCCTTACACCCGTGTTTCAATCTAATTTATACCAATGAACATGTTGGTCGCATTCGCAGTGAACAAACTTATACAACTGCCACATACACATATACGGTTTCCTTATACCCACATTGTAACCGTATACCCTTTCAGAAATTAGCAGCTGGTGATGTTTGTAAAGCATACCCGCGTAAGTGATTATTACGCTAATTTAATGCATCTGAAATACATTTTATGGTCGTATTGGTTACACAAAAAAGTCGGCCCTTTGAAATTTGTAAAGATTTACGGCACAAAAGTATGGGAGCAGATATTTTCTAGGATTACCAATTATGGACAAATACAACTGAGTGCATGTATAAACTGTATAGGCAGGGGCGTAGCTAGCATTTTATGAGCTGTAGGCTCGGATATGATACATACAAACGGGGGTGCGGGGTCCTCCCCCTGAACTTTTTTTTAAATCCAACACGCATGTGGTGAGATTTAAAGCATATCTAGACAAATAACAAGATAAAAAAATATAAGACTTTGGCCTGTTTTTCTTTGTTATTTGACTGTTTTATCTCAATGTCAACATTTTAATGCGTTTTTCGAAGTTGAAGCATTTTTTAATTTTTTCATGTTTCAAAAAAATATAGGCACGGGCCCGCTGTGCCTAATAGTAGCTAGGCCACTGATATGCAAGACTCGAATTTCTGGCGATTTTATAACAGACACGTTTTAGGAATTTTGTTAACACCTATGCCCTCAATCGTGATACATCGGCTATCTCCGGACTCCTCCGTAAGATTGATTTATGGAATAAATCGTCTGCTGATCCAGAGTGCTATGCCCTTCGTCTTTAAATGAGTTTGTGCATGCGAGGACAACTCATATTATACATTGTACGTCAAAGATCGCACGACACACTGGAGGCACTATTAAATGTTTCGTTTACAGTAAAATACATATATGACCGATATGTTTCTAAAATAATGAACCTGGTCATTCGGAAGTTACACGCAAACAAATAAAATAACTGAAATGCACTAATCATATATGTTTGTTCCTAGAAATTTTTCCTATTAAAAAATTATATGCTAAATAAAATTAATTGTACGGTGTTCAGTGACACAGGCTACGTATCACAATGAATGCTTATCCCCAGTGAATGTTCATGTATCCGGAACAAGGTCACTAGGCCTCTTGGGATACGTTTACATATTTGCGCTACTACCCAAGGTGCATTATATTCTTATTAAATAGACATCAAGGCATGATACCATGTGTTTTTAATGGCCTTTAATGAAGTAGGTTTCAGGTAAGGTATGTATGCCAAACGATGTTGAAAAGTGGGTCACTGGGGCACAAGGACATATGAAAACATAGCCGTTTACCAATATTTTAAAGTTATATTATGCGCATTTTTCAATGTTGAATTGAGCTGAAAAGAATTCACAGGTCAAGAGTTAGTTAAAATGTGGTAACTGACCAATTATCTGCAATTCATCTCGCTAACAGTTGTTTATAAAAAATATATATTATTTTCGATATTTTACATGACTGACCCAGTCCTTTTAGCCGAGCGGAACTTTCTTTTTATTAGGATCGGAGTTAGTGTTTGTGTGTCGTATGAATAGATATCGTTGCAGGAAATGTAAATGATCCGTAGAGCAAAATTTGTCTTTGTGTCAAATGAACGAATCTGCACTAAAACTTAAAGATTCCAATCGTACATGCATGATCAGTTGTCAAACGAAAGTACGGTTGATATTCAAATGCATTATTTTTCTCTTTCCAGGATATTGTTTTAGTATGTTGATGCTGCATTAACAAATATAAGTGTATATAAAGTGAAAACACTCAAAATAAACAATGGTTGCGATAGACAACTATGAACGTACAAACAAAAAATCTCTGTTGAAAGTGCGGTGACCCCCTTTTTTTATTTGTGTTTTATGATAAAAATACGTAGATGAACATATATGAGCAGTTTCGCAGAATTCTAGTAGACAAAAAAAATCCGTTTTTGTGGTTACAATAGTAAAAAAATGACGCTTTTTTGGGTGACATACAAATTAAAAAAAACATTTCTTAAAATTTAACTTTTTTACGCCATTTTATTGGTAGAGTGTGGTTTAATTAAATGGTAAATGATGTTTCTAAGCTTATATAATATCTACATGTTGCCAATTTCATAAGTAATTAATTATTTTTACGCAATTAGAGAATTTTAAGTTTAATTGAAAAGTATATGTTATATAATGGTGAATAAAATGAAAAGAAGGCCGGTGACCCTATGTTTTTATTTCATTTTTCATATAGTTTTTGTATATATATCTTAAATATAAAATTTGAAAAAAATCTAATAGATGGAAACAAATCAGCAAAACTGCAGCAACACCCCTTAATTCTGTTTTACATTTACCACCACACCCATCCTGCATGCTGTTCAGTGTTCCTATGACTTAAAGATTAACAGTTTGCTCTTCTGTACATCGATACTGTGTTTGCATATGCCATACATTTGACACGCTGTTTCTTTTTAATAACTTTACATGCTGTTTCAGATTTGTCATTTATTGAAAACGTTGAACCCTTTAATAAATTTACATGCAGTTTTCAGCTTTGTAATTCATTGAACACACTTTAAATTTTGACAATGCGACTTGCTGTTTTCAGCTTTCTCCAACATTCAACACACTGTTTTCTTAAACTGTGGTACATTCTGTGTTCAGATATGTCATCCATTGCATACGCTGTTCACTGTAATGGTATTACATGCTGTTATCAGCTTTGTCATCCAATTAATCCGCTGTACCCTTAAATGGTGTTACATGATGTTTTCGGCTGTTCTGGTTTATGGTGTTACATGCTGTTATAAGCTTTGTCATCCAATTAATCCACTGTTCCCTTTAATGGTGTTTCGTGATGTTTTCGGCTGTTCACGTTAGTGGTGTGACATGCTGTGTTCGGCTGTTCACGTTAATGGTGTTACATGCTGTTTTTGGCTGTTCACGTTAATGGCGTTACATGCTGTTTTCGGCTATTCTCTCCAGGTACAATCTTCCTATGGCTGTTCTGGCCCAGCTTTAACGGCGGCGCTGCTGCAGGTGACGAGCAGCAGAGAGCGCTCATCAACACGTACCTGTCGCTGGCCGCCTGCACAATCATCACGTTCGCCATGTCGCAACTCGTCGACAAACGCGGGAAGTTCAACATGGTAAGTCACATAATAAGGAATAATCCATTTCGGAAAAAATACATTTTTTTAGTAACAAAATATTGTTTTCATCATATAAAATTGCGATAGTAAACAAGAGCGGGAAGTTTAGTTTAATTTATTTAGTCTCGAAACAACGTTGACTATGTTCACAGTTTATGGGTTATTGGAAACTATTTCATACAAATAACTTGTTTCATTGTTAAATGTTTCAAAACATTATTATTTTTTGCTTGTTCTAGGTTTGGATTCATTTAGAAATTAATACAGGCAAATACCAAATAAAACAAATAATCACAGGCCCTTGTGCCTTTACAAAATCCTGGAGAAAGACCTGCTATATATAAATGTGTATGTATATTTGATTGACACAAAAACGACAACAACATTATTTCACTAATTAAATCATCCTAATCGTGAATTGCGTCATCTTACACTAAACACATATTGCTCTGTATATGTACCCGTTGAACGCGCTATTCAGGTGCATGTGCAGAACGCGACGCTCGCGGGAGGTGTCGCCCTGGGAACCAGCGCCAACATGCCGCTGCAGCCTTGGGGAGCCATGCTGGTGGGCTGTATCGCCGGCGTCATCTCCGTCCTCGGATACCAATACCTTACGGTAAGTGTTGGAAAAAAGGGGCACTGTGGTATTTGGTGCATTTTTTTCTTTAAATTAAAAGCCCGTCTGAGCCGTGATGTTGTTTAATGTTTAAGAGTGAAATCAGTAAATGTTAAGTCACTTTTTCTAAACAAATAAATGGCCTGTTCAGTTAAGACCAAGGCCACTAAATTTAAAAATAGAACATCTCTTTCTTCTACATTGCTTGATTTTTTATGCGGGTATTGTTATTAAATTTTTGTGTTGGCACATTGTAGCTTACATGCAAACCTTAGGAGTGTAGTTGAGGCTGAATGGCTCAAGGTCAATGTTATTCTTACCTAAAATAAAAATTGTTTACCGCAGTTTGGATTGTGGCATTGTGCTGAAATTGTGTGTGAAGACAGCGTTTTGGAAGACCTATCATGGAATGGCACAATTATTTAACTAAAATTTAGAACTAAAACGTTGAGCGCCTAGTTTCGTTGTCCTGCTTTGTTTCTTGTTTTTATTCTACATTATGATTTTATCATCGATTTCAGTATGAATACGAATGCATAGATTTTCATATTCAGTGAATTATTATACATACATAATATATGTTCCTGACTAAAAGTCTCCATGATAGGCTAATGTTGAAGAGCTATTAAAAAACGTTTCAAATGGGTACGACGAGTGTTTTCTTAATAAACAGCATATTGAAGATTAATTAAACAATACATGTCAGTCATATTTGCCCTAATTACATCTTTAACGGCCATTTATAATTCAGCCTCGTTCCATGAAAACTGGTCTTGATGCATGTGCGTAAAGTGTCGTCTTAGATTAACCTGTGCAGTCTGCGCAGGCTAATCAGGGACGACACTTCCCCTTTGATTGCATTGTGTTTAAAGAAAGTTTCTTCTTAGCGATTATTCTGTTTAGACGGAAAGTATCGTCATTTATCTGGGACGCCACTTCACGCACATGAATTTAGCCCGGAATTCCATCAACAATAAGGCAAACAGTTTCGTTGCAGCCCCTGTTGAAAGCCAAGCTGAAGATCCATGACACGTGTGGCGTTAACAACCTCCACGGGATGCCCGGAATCCTCGCCGGCGTCGTTGGGGCCGTCGCCGCCGCCATGGCTAAACCGGAAACGTGGGGCGAGAGGTGCGTTGCTTTTATTTTGAGATCAGGTACAATCAAAACTTGATTATTTTAAATCTGACCAGAGTGTCCCGTACTGAAAAACCCCAATAAACATCGTGCCCGGCAAATAATGACCAACGAATTAAACCAGAAGTAAAATCGTAACAAGTATTTTCAAGAAAAAATGGTAAAACAATAAATTAATCACCTTATTTCCCCCCTCACCCATTTTCAGTCTGTACGAGGTGTTCCCACTGATGGTTCCTATGGCAAACACGACTGAGTTCGAGACCGCCGTGGACTTGTACGACGTGACCCGACCGGGGTCGGGACGAAGCGCCATCATCCAAGGGGGCTACCAGATGCTCGCTCTCGTGCTCACCCTAGTGATTGCCGTCGTGGGTGGTGCGATAACTGGTATGTATGGTTTCCATAGCAACTTCTGCCATTTCATGGTGATTTTACCTAGCAGCCGTTTTGAACAAACATCTTACTTATTTTATATGATCACTGTGTTCATTATTAGGGAGATTAGTTCCCTTAAAACCAGTTTTGAATTTGCTAATAGTTTTATTTCCCATTAGGTGAAGATTTGTTGATTTTTTTAAAGACATTCATGAAATTTAAAAAAACTTCAAGAGGAGATGACCTAATGAACCTGCATATCAAAATGTCATATTATCGGCAGCAGTTTATATAGCATAAATATGCTAATCTAAAATAGACAAGTCCGTCTGAAATACACTGTTTAAGGCAAATGCAACAACCACAACTTTTCTTTCAATGATGCTGTCAATATTTACTGTTTTGATTCGTATATGTTTGTTGATTAAATTGAAAGTCGATTATTTTCAAATACAGTTATGTATATTTCAGAAATTTCTTAAAAATAATAAATAAATAGATAGATTTGATGTTGATAATTCAGTTTGACATGGAAAAACAAACGATGGTGCGGGAAAGTGATAGTACGAATATAGCGATGCAAACTACTGATGCATGAGCGTGAATTATCTTCCCATGCTAAGACTCTTAGAGTCCACACAGGCTAATCAGGGGCGTCACTTTCCAATCTTATGAAGATTTCTTTTAAACAAGCCTTTTTCTTAACGCAAATCTAGTCTAGGCGGAAAGAGAAGTCCCTTAATATTCTTTGCGGACTTCACTGCCTACTTTGCGGACTTCACTGCCTACTCTGAGATGGTACTTGAAGCACATGCATTAAGCCCAGCTTTCGCGCAGACCGACTTATATAAGAGCCACTTAAACTCAAACCGATATTTCTCGAATTCAGTCATTGGCTGATAAGAAAAAACTGTTATATGGCATATTCCAGTCACTTGAATTCCGATTCTTGGACAAGCAATCTTGGCCAGCAAAAAATGGAGCGACCTTTGCTTGTTGACTGGTTTATTGTAAATTGGCCGACTACAAAACTGAATGTATAATTAAATTCTTACATGAAACGCGGCCGGTTTTCTGTAGACGCTGTAGAACATCCTACAACACTTATGGTCGGAGTCTGGTGTTTTGAAAATAGTCTGCATATATCCGGGAAATTGTACCAAAACCCGTTGTTGTTTGTATCCAGGTCTTCTTCTGCGACTCAACTGCTGCGACAACGTGCAAGGGGGCCGGATGTTCGACGACCGAGAATTTTTCATCGTGGAGGGACAGGGTTACCCGGATGTGGAGGGCCATGACCATGACGTCACGCTGCGGGAACGCCACGGCGACAACGACACCACGAAGACTCCGATGCTGGAGGGTTAGGTGCACCGGAGGTTGCGAGCCGGATGGAACCATACCATCTTCACTTACAGCGAATTATAGATATTGTATACAAAGTGTCTACTATAAACTGAAAGATAAACATCAACACACTGCCTGACAAAAACAATATAATTATAAACGGATAAAGTCTTTGTAATAGATCTTTATGGTTTTTTTTCTTTTCGAGTCAGTAATAAACTATTGAAAAATGCATCTGACCACCGTGTATCAAACATATTTTTTTTTTTAATTTGCAAATAAGTTTTAACTTAGATTATAATAACATTAGTTTGATATTTATGTTATAATTATATATATATATATATATATATATATATATATATATATATATATATATATATATATATATATATATATATATAATGAAGTATATTCATTTACCCGAAAAACTACACTATCCGTCTATCTGCAACATCGTTTTCATCACATATTATTTTAGAGAACACACGATCATTTTTTCTTAATAATACTGAACCTGAAATCCAGTGAGAAATGTAAACCATTTCATCAATATCATTTACCATAACGTTATAATAAGTTGTAAAAGCTTGTCTTGTATTTCTTTCATTATATTTTCCTCATCATATTTTACTTCCTGTTGTGAAAACCACTGATGTAAGTCTGCACAATGTTCTCGCAGCGTTACCGTGACATGCTCGAACTATTCAGTATATTTTATTTGAGCCTCGCTCTGGGAAAATAGGGCTTAATGCATGTGCGTAAAGTGTCGTCCCAGATTATACTGTGCAGTCCCCATTAGCTAATCAGGGACGACATTTACCGCTTTAATGATATTTTTCGTTCATAGAAATAATTTTCTTAGCAAAAATCTAGTTAAGACAGAAAGTGTCGTCCCTGATTAGCCTGTGCGGAATGCACAGGTGAATCTGGAACGACATTTTACGCACCTGCATTAAGCCCCGTTATCCCAGAGCGAGAATGATTTGCATGTATGCCTGTATATACCGTTTTGTCGATATTATTGTCAATATAGTCCTAATCAATGTGGTTATACTTTTATAAGCACGTTTAACTATTCGTATTGTCATATATCATGTATAGACCAATATTTAATGCGATGTATTATGTATCGTACATTTTATCTACGAAAACGTTCATTCTACTTCGTTTATAACTATGTATGGAAATAAAATAAGTAAATATGGGTGCGGTTTGAATTTGTTTTTCTGGTATCACGATAAACACACCGGCGCTTATAAAGAAATGTGAAATACGTCAACAATCCTTTTTGTTTTACATTTGGCCATTTTGAAGAACGCTTTTTTTAATCGATGCATACAGTTAACAAGTTAAAAATTATGCGTGAGATGTTATTTCAAAGTCATTGCATGTCTCGAGATGTGGTAGAGTGGACAAGACCTATTTCGAAAAACTAATCTACAAATGTAACATTATTATTGAACGTGGCCGTATTTTTCTCATGTGCGACACACCGTCACTTATAAGTACAATTTTAAATAAAGTTATTCAAAAATCATTCAATACAAAGGAATAGCCCTAAGTTGATTGCATTTCGAACCGTGACCTCAAAAGTGGACCTAAAATATTCAATGTAGCTTTATTGTCAACCGTCTCAATAAGGTACATATTCTACCCAAGTTCGTTCTGGTAGCGGGGCTACAGAAACTGTTGAGTTCAGTTGTTTTAAATTTAGACTTGCTAAAACTGACTAAAACGATATCAGCAAATTTTAAACCCCAAATGCTTGTTATATAACAGATATTTATTTACGTCGAGAACAATTTCAACCCATTTATGTCTAGCGTCTAGAAAAAAAGGCATTGGCAAACAGCGTAGACCCAGATGAGACGCCGCATGATGCGCCATCTCATCAGGGTCTGCGCTGTTTCCTCAGAGGAATTTCTGTATGAAATATTCTTAATATAGAAATAAATATACTAGACATCCCTAATTTTGGACATAAATTGATCCAATTAAGAAGAATGGGAGAGCCCACTAGGCATACATGGGTTAATCGATGCGTACAGTTAACAAGTTAACAATTATGCGTGCGATGCTATTTCAAAGTCATTGCATGTCTCGGGATGTGATAGGGTGGACAAGACCTGTTCCGGCAAAATAATCTACAACAAGGGACAAAATTGTCACAAAACCAGGTTTTCATTGTGAAAAAAAAATCTGATAAAGGGAGACAACTCAAACTGAACTTTTTAAATGAACAAACAAAATTAACCCCCTTTGTAAGTTTGTTTTAAAATAAATCTATTTTTAGTCGTGGCGACCTTGACATTGGAGATATTGACGTGATTCTTTCGTGCGACACACCGTCCCATGATGGTGAACAAATGTGCCAAATGATTTTAAAATCTCATAATGAATGACATAGTTATAGCCCAGACAAGCTCATTTATGGCTATTTTTTACCTTTGAACTCAAAGTGTGACCTTGACCTTGGATATATTGACGTAATTTTTTCGCGCGACACACCGTCTAATGATGGTTAACAAATGTGCCAAATGATTTTAAAATCTCACAATGAACGACAAAGTTATGGCCCGGACAAGCTTGTTCCGCCCGCCCGCCAGCCCGCCAGCCCGCCCGCATTCGCCAATCTAATAACCAGTTTTTTCCTTCGGAAAACCTGGTTAAATATAACATTATTATTGAACGTGGCCGTATTTTTGTCATGTACGACACATCGTCACGTATAAGTACAATTTTGAATAATTTAAAAGTTATTTCAAAATCATTCAATACAATGGACTAGCCCTAGGTTGATTGCATTTCGAACCGTGACCTCAAAAGTTGACCTTAAATACTCAATGTAGCTATTGCCATTGTCACCCGTCTTAATACGGCGCATATTCTACCAAAGTTGTATTCTACTAGTAGCGGGACTACATAAACTGTTGGGTTCATTTTTTAAATTTTAGACTTGAAAAAACGGACTAAAACGATATCAGCAAGATTAAAAACCCAAATGCTTGTTATATAACAGATATTTATTTACGCCGAGAACAATTTTCAACATAAACAAGAAGTCGCTGTGTGGAAAACAAACATTAGAGTATTATTCGCTCGTTCAACATATTGATCTAGAAGATTAACCCATTAATGCCTAGTGGACTCTCCCATCCTTCTAAATTGTATCAATTTATTTCCAAAATTAGGGATGTCTAGTATATTTATTTCTATATTAAGAACATTTCTGACAGGAATCCCTTTAAGCAAACAGCGCAGACCCTGATGAGACGCCGCCGTCTCATCAGGGTCTACCATGTTTGCCAAGGTTTTTTTCTAGACGCTAGGCATAAACGGGTTAAGAAGGTGAATGGTCTTCTTTGATAGCATTAAAAGTCAAGTGATGTTTAAGTAGAAAAGTAACCTGCCACACATTGGCTCGCAAAATTGCGGCCGACCGATTATCCAACAATATCGTCTGCATGTTGACTTATCTAACAATAACGTCTGAACTAGCAAGTAGCCAAAATATCGTCTTCAAAGTCACTTATCCAATGGTGAAGTCTGCAGGGTCACTTATCCAACAATGTTGTTTGAACGAGTACTTCCGTCACCGTGTAGGGGTCGCAGTTTGACGACGGTCGGCGGTCCTCCAAGTATCCGTACCTACACATTATAACTTGTTATATGTCTCGTGTTCAAAATATTTAAACGTTGCATATGTAGCACAAGAAATAAATATTTGATGCTGTTACATATATAGCAAAAGGAATAGAATATTTGAAGCCTTTTAATTTTCATATCATCGTTTGATTTGTTTTATATACTTTATTGATGGTGGATATATGTAAAATACATACAAAGCAGACTTTTATCTTTTTTTACATTTATTATCGTCTGTCTATATGTATTGGAAGTGTCGGGCATTTGCAAAAGTTATATTTTAAACATATTAATTGAATAAAATAATGCGCGGAGAAAAAAACAAATCATTTAAAACATGTTTAATGCAGAATTAAAAAAAAATCAGTTTTTTTTTAAAGAAAAATGTATCCATACCCGTCTTCCGCGACCTGACGCGGTATGCGGATGCTTGCGCCGCGGTTGGCGACGCCCGCCGAGAAGTCGTGGATGCTCGAGGTCTCGTGCAGGCCCGTCAGACGGCGCTCGTTGTCCTTGCCTTCCTTGGGGTCGTAGGCCCGGATGTGACGCACATGGTTCTTGGAGAGACGCTCTATGGCCGCCTCAATTTGCCTGTCATGAACAAAATTCAAAACAACTACGGTACACTGTACATAGTCTTAACATTATCACTGTTAGAGAAGGGCGCCAAAAATAAAAACTAATGTACGGTTATAATTTATTAGCGATCGCAATCATCGGATATATTATGTACTTTGAGCTAACGTTGGGTGATATACTTGCTTTACCAATACATCTTCTGAAGCTACTTCTATCTTAGCGATCACTTTAACCGGAACTTCATGACCATAATCTAAATAAGTTGAAAATGATGTCCGCGTTAGAGACGATGGAAACCGTTCTTCAGGGTGCAGGATCACGTGACTTTGTGGGTTTCATAAATGAACTTAAATGGTTAATAACACATCAAACACGGTGATGTTTTTTTTCCAAATAACTTTTGAAAACAAGTTTTCTTAAGAATTTCAACTAGTCCATAAAAGAAAGTTTTTTTTGTGCTGCTAATGGCAACGTGAAATACATCAGAATTACTTTATTTAATAAGCTTGTGTTCTTGGCCAAAAAAATAGATTTTATACAGTATGCATGCATCTACACGGTTATGCTGCACGCAACGTGAAATTTTGGCACCGATTTAAGACGTATTAAAGGATTTATTATAAAATCTTAAGATATCGGCACAAACTGCAAGCAAAATAGTCTTTCGTGCATTCAATATTTTTGCAAAAGCATTTCAATAACTTGAGATATTTGCAAAAAAAACGTTCTGATAGGTGTGTTGACATTCTGTCCAGCCCGTGTTTAAACCCCTGAAAACTTCGGAATACCGTTAGGGCCTTCGTGGTTACATATGAAAATTCAGAGTGCGATGGTGCGAAAGTACGATGGCGACAATGCGATAGTACGATGGCGACAATGCGAAAGAACGATGGCGACAATACGAGAGTACGATGGCTACAATGCGATAGTACGATGGCGACAATGCGACAGCGCGATAGTACGATGGCGAGAATGCGATAGTCATCGTACTGTCGTCATCGTATTATCACATTGTCGCCATCTTACCATCGCACTGTCGCCATTGTATTGTCGCATTATCAGATTGTCGTCATCATTCTGTCGCATTGTCGCATTTTCGCCATTGTACTATCGCACTGTCGCCATCATACTGTCGAACTGTCGTCATCATATTATCGCACTATCGCCATTGTTCTATCGCATAGTCGACTAACGCACAAACTATTTTTATTGCAGAAACAAAATCGATGACTTTATAAAGATGTTCTTTGAAAGAGGTTACAGTTATAATGAAATCAAATTCTTAGTATCCCCACGCTTTTTGAAAAGCGTGGGGATATTGTGGTTATCTCCGCCGTCCGTCTGTCTGTCCGCCCGTCCGTCCTGGCCACTATCTCTTCCTACACTTTAAGCACTAGAATCTTGGAACTTACACACATGGTAGCTATGAGCATATGTGCAACCCTTCACTTATTGGAATTTTGATCTGACCTCGGGGTCAAAAGTTATGGGGGTTGGGATGGGGCCAGGTCAGGGATTTTCACTAATTTTTTAAAATGTTATTTTAATTTAACTTCTTCATTTCAACACCCATTTACTTCAAATTGATACTAAACATCTCTTATGACAATCCGGTCAATCTCAACTATGCATGGCCCGATTACCATCCCTGGGGCGCCCCGCCCACATAGACCACGACCACCCAAAATTGCCTTTAACTATTACTTCTTAATTTCTACACCGATTTACTTCAAATTGATAGTGAACATCTCGTATTACAAAACGGTCAATCACAACTATGTATGGCCCCATTACCAGCCCTGGGTCGCCCCCGTCCACATTGACCACGCCCACCCAAAATTGCCTTTTACTATAACTTCTTCATTTCTACACCGATTTACTTCAAATTAATACTGAACATCTCTTATGACAATACGGTCAATCTCATTTATGCATGGCCCCATTACCAACCCTGGGGTGCCCTCGCCCATATAGACGATGCCCACCCAAAATTGCCGTTTACTATAAATTCTTCATTTCTACACCGACTTACTTCAGATTGATACTGAACATATGACAATACGGTCAATCTCAACTATGCATGGCCCCATTATCAACCCTGGGGCGTCCCCTGGGTAAAACATGCAGCGCATTTCTAGTTAAGTTATATAATGGGTATTGATATTAGGTATGCCGAACTGTAAAGTATTTTTAAAAGTGGTTCCATCTAAGAAACAAGAGCAGGGTGAAGGTGAAGGGACTCTCATTTTCAATCACAAAGGAGGGAGGGGTGGAGTGAAGAGGGGTGTATAGTGTGGGGGCGTGGACATTTATTATCTTCCAAAAATGCGGAAAAAATGCAAAAAAAAAAATCGGGGGGGGGGGGGATTCTTGGGTGCGATGGTTGGACGGTATTTCAAACATAAAATAATAAAACTAAATATTTGTGATTTTTAACCGTTTAAAAAAAATTGGGTGGGGGTTGGGGTGGGGGGGGGATAGTGTGAGGGTGTGGTGGTCATTTGTGAGATGATCTTAAAAAAAAATAGGGGGGGGGGAATTCGGGGGGTGGGGAGGGGGGATTTGGGGGGGGGGGGTGAAGGCACGGGGGATGGTTTGGGTGGAGGCTATTGTGGTATGTCAGGTAAGAGTAGTTTTGTCAAAGTATCAATCAAATCTAATCATAAATAAAGAAGTTATGGCATTTTAAGCAAAATTTAATAATTTGACCTTGGGAGTCAAAGTCATTCAAAGGTCAAGGTAAAATTCAACTTGCCAGGTAGGGAGGGGTGGGGGTGGGGGGTATTCTTGGGTGCGATGGTTGGACGGTATTTCAAACATAAAATAATAAAAATAAATATTTGTGTTTTTTAACCGTTTCACAAAAAAAATTGGGGGGTGGGTGGGGTGGGGGGGGGGGTATTGTTTAGTGTGATGGTGTGGTGGTCATTTGTGAGATGATCTTAAACAAAAAAAAAATTTAGGGGGAATTCGGCGGTGGGGGGGAGGGGGGGGGGGGTGGGGGTATTCTTGGGTGCAATGGTTGGACGGTATTTCAAACACAAAATAATAAAAATAAATATTTGTGTTTTTTAACCGCCGTTTAAAAAAAAAAATGGGGGGGGGAGGGTTGGGTGGGGGGTATAGTATAGTGTGAGGGTGTGGTTGTCATTTGTGATATGATCTTTAAAAAAAATTAGGGGGGGATTCGGGGGGGGGGAATTCGGGGGGGGGGTATAGTATAGTGTGAGGGTGTGGTGGTCATTAATGAGATGATCTTAAAAAAAAATTAGTAGGGGGGATTCGGGGGGGGGGTGGGGTGGGGGGTATAGTATAGTGTGAGGGTGTGGTGGTCATTTGTGAGATGATCTTAAAAAAAATGCGGGGGGGGGATTCGGGGGGGATTTGGGGGGGGAGAGGGGAGGGCACGGGGGATGGTTTGGGTGGAGTCTATTGTGGTATGTCAGGTAAGAGTAGTTTTGTCAAAGTATCAATCAAATCTAATCATAAATAAAGAAGTTATGGCATTTTTAGCAAAATTTAATAATTTTACCTTGAGAGTCAAGGTCATTCAAAGGTCATGGTAAAATTCAACTTGCCAGGTACAGTAATCTCATGATAGCATGAAAGTATTTGAAGTTTGAAAGCAATAGCCTTGATACTTTAGAAGTAAAGTGGATCGATACACAAAATTTAACCATATATTCAAAGTTACTAAGTAAAAAAAGGGCCATAATTCCGTAAAAATGACAACCAGAATTATGCATATTGTCCTTTTTCTGTACCCTTATGATAGTTTGCGAGTGTTCCAAGTATGAAAGCAATATCTATGATAGTTTAGGGGTAAAGTGGACCAAAACACAAAACTTAACAAATTTTTCAATTTTCTAAGTATAAAGGGCCCATAATTCCGTCCAAATGCCAGTCAGAGTTACATAACTTTGCATGCACAGTCCCTTTATGACAGTTAATAAGTGTTGCAAGTATGAAAGCAATAGCTTTGATACTGTAGGAATAAAGTGGACCTAAACACAAAACTTTACCAAATTTTCAATTTTCTAAGTATAAAAAGGGCACATAATTCTGTCAAAATGCCAGTCAGAGTTACATTACTTTGCCTGCACAGTCCCCTTATGATAGTTAGTAAGTGTTGCAAGTATGAAAGCAATAGCTTTGACACTTAAGGAATCAAATGGACCTAAACACAAAACTTAACCAAAATTTTCAATTTTCTAAGTATAAAAAGGGCACATAATTCTGTCAAAATGCACGCCAGAATTATCTCACTTTGCCTGCCCCCTTATGATAGTAAGTAAGTGTACCAAGTTTGAATGCAATAGCATTGATACTTTCTGCGACCAGTGGACCTAAACGCAAAACTTATCCGGACGCCGACGCCGACACCGACGCCAAGGTGATGACAACAGCTCATAATTTTTTTTCAAAAAATAAATGAGCTAAAAATACGATGTGCGCATGTGTACCGGAAGGCGATAGACGACAATGCGACGGTACGATGACGACAATGAGACAGTGCAAAAATACGATGACGACAGTACAATAACACGATGGTACGATGGTGACAATGCGATGATACGATGGCGACAGTACGATATAATTGTCGTCATCGTACTATCGCGTTGTCGTGCTGTCGTCATCGTATTATCGCATTGTCGCCATCGTACTATTACACTGTCACCATCGTATTGTCGCAGTGTCGCATTGTCGTCATTGTACTGTCGCATTGTCGTATTGTCGCCATCGTACTATCGCATTATCGCCATTGTACAATCGCACTGTCGCCATCGTACTATCGCATTGTCGCAATCGTACTATCGCACTATCGCATTGTCGCCCTCTGGATTTTAATGTGTAACCACGATGGCCCTATCGGTATTCCGTATGTCCTAATTGTTGTATATTGTCCAAGCTGCTTGATGGTAAATTACTTCAAGTAGTTGTTCTCGTGTTTGCCGACGGGCAGACAGATGGAAAATCATTAGCTCAAACAGTATACCAAGTCTATCATACCTCAACCATGTGCTTGCTCTGTGGTTTATTATGTGTGACTTGTTTTAAATGACAGTATTCCGTCCTTTGATCCATGGAGTTAACCCATTTATGCCTAGCGTCTAGAAAAAAGGCCTTGTCAAACAGCAAAGACCCAGATGAGACGCCGCATAATGCGGCGTCTCATCAAGGTTTGCGCTGTTTTCTTAAAGGAATTTATGTAAGAACTATTCTAAATATATAAATAAATATACTAGAAATCCCTAATTTTTGAAATAAATTGATCCAATTTAGAAGGATGCCACTAGGCATAAATGGGTCAAATAAAAGTTCGTGCATTCTTACCACTACTCGATACATGGCGAGTTTTCTTTGTTCTGCAGTTGTCAATAGCCAGAACAGAAACTGCATGCAAGCGTATTATTATAATACAAGTAACGTGCAGGTATATCAACATTCAGTTTAACTGTATACGCAGGCTCCTTTTTTCAACGTAAGCTTCCACATGTGACAGTTTTACATCTCGAGACACACACGTTCATACACATACCAAGCCTGTAAAACTACACGTGAGACAAAAGAACTGAGCATTTTGATTCGATATCGAAAAGAGTGGTCTATATTTTTAATTGACTTTTTATATTATAGAGAGAACAAGAGCACCGCATAACGGGTGACACGCTCGGCTGCAAAAGCTTGTCAGAATATTTTTTAATGTAACAGTGACCTTGACCTTTGACCTAGTGACCCAAAATGGGTGTAGCGTGTAGAAGTCATCAAGGTGCATGTACATATGAAGTTTCAAAGTTGTAGGTGTACGCACTATGATGTTAGAGGCAAAGTTAAATAATAGGTGAGTGTTGATTATAAATCAGGTTTATCATGCGAGGCTTATAAAACAAAAAGCACGAGCCTTGGCGAGGCCTTGTGCACTTAGTACTGGTAAAACCAGATAGCTCAGAACAATTTGAGTTGCTAATCTGACCGCCGTGATATTTCTTAAAAACTGTCAAAAACCCCAACAACAAAATAATCATTTTTTTCAAGTACATACTTTATCGGTATATTTTAGATTTGCTGAATAAAAGGCCTTCAAATGCTTCCGCGGAATTATATGTTTAATCATGTCGCCCACGGATACAGGGAAGTGTTTTTTTTAGTATATACATAGTACTCGTTCGTTTATCGGGTTTACCGATTCGGGTTTACCGATTCCGTATAAACATCGGATCTCAAAATAGTTGCATCCCAGAATTAATTTATATAATCAGGTAATTAAAATTGTTTGTAATCAGGTTCTAATAAAATATGTTTATGAATCAGATTATTTTTTATTTTGTTAATGCATTATTTAGTTGTGGTGTTTTTTTCTTTCTTTTCCGAATTAAGTTACTGTTCTGTAAGAAATAATTTGACTATAATAAGATGCTGTTTTTGTGTGTTATGGATTCATTAGAAGAAAACAACAAAAAGCAAACCTTTATATGCTAAAAGGGACACTACTCAACGTTTGTCCAATACTAGTACATGTTTATATATAGCTAAATTGACAAACCTATAGCGTAACTGTATCTCACGTCATGTAGCCAAACATTGTATGCGTTATCTAGACAAAATTATTACAACTAGTTGTTCGAAGTACAGTCGATTGATGTATAGCGGATTTTAGTGAGTAACGGATAAGTTAAAAAGATTTTTGCAAAATACTTTTATTTATGTTAAGATTGATAGTTTACTATGAATTCAATACAAAAAGCGTATCATTGTTAGGTCGATTCATGTTTTTGTTGACGTGTGTCAGCAAACTGTTTCTTTTTTCGAAAGCAAAACAAGGTCACGTTATGTACGCACCGTTGTTGTGACGACAGTTAAAGTGCAGACGTATGGTTTCTTGAATTTTGCAGATTTTGTTTGGTAATCATAATGTTCATTGATGTAATATTTTAGTATTTTGTGTACTTTCCAAAGTAAGAATGCTCAGAAACCAAATTGATGCTTAGAGTCTACCATATAAAATAAGCATGGCGACAATGCGATAGTACGATGGCGACAATGCGATAATACGATGACGACAGTGCGACAATACGATTGCGACAGTGCGATAGTTCGATGGCAACAATGCGACGATACGATAGTGCGATAATCTGATGACGACAGTGCGACAATACGATGGCGACAGTGCGATAGTACGATGGCGACAATGCGATAATGCGATAGTGCGATAGTTAGATGGCAACAATGCTATAATACGATGACGACAGTGCGACGATACGATGGCGACAGAATGATAGTACGATGGCGACAATGCTATAATACGATGACGACAGTACGATAACGCGATAGTACTATGGCGACAATGCGATGATACGAAGGCGACAGTACGATATGACTATCGCATCGTCGCCATCGTACTATCACGTTGTCACATTGTCGCCATCGTACTATCGCATTGTCGCCATCGTACTATCGCGTTGTCGCATTGCCGCCATCGTACTATCGCACTGTCGCCATCGTTCTATCGCACTATCGCATTGTGGCCCCTTGATTTTAATGTGTAACCACGATGGCCTAACGGTATTCCGTAGAAAACCCCGTTGATCCTGCACCCTTTCTTACGTTAACTATTGGAGATAATTACAATGAATACAACTAATTAAATATAATTATTTTTAGCGACCACCGACACTCGAGGAATAAAAACCCATTTAACACAAAAAATCAACGAATATTTCGTACAATATTTATAAAAAAATTAAGTCAATAAATATAGTCAAAATTTCAACGCTAGATGTGGTCTGGATACAAAGATTTAACGCGATAAAAAATGCTCGTTTTTGAGTCACAATATATTAGAATTTCCGGCTACTATATCCGAACATTTTGCGTAAGATTGGCTTCGGGCAGCATCGGAAGCACGCCGTTGTTCTCATGAATACGTCGTTCTTTGGACGCAGCCCGAAGCCAATCTCGCGTTCGCTCTTAAATGTTCGGATATCGTGGCGGGAAATTAACATGCAATATATTGTCGCACAAAAAATAAAAACGAGCATTTTGTATCTCGTTCAATTTATAATACCATACAACATCTAGCGTTTAAATTTTGGCTACTGCTGTGAGGAACACAGCTTTTTTATGGGTTAACAATATTTTACGAAAAATTTAACGAAATATTCGTTGATTTTGAGTATTTATATTACTTTAAGGTTGTAAAAGAGAACAGGTGGTTGCGTTTTCGTAAGGGGTATGGTGTCCGCCAAGCGATCAACGGGTACCAGGTTTCGATCCCACGCTGTAAGAGCATTATCGAAATCTACTTCAATAACACAGAGTACTAGTTCTACCCATTAAACTGACCCGAGAGAAAATCTCAATAAGCCTAAGGATATTGATCAATCAAGCAAAAATAATAAGTTTAAGATTAACGCTTATAGAACAATGAAGATGTCTTTTTGATGCTGTCCGTGTTTGATACAATGGAACGTTGTGAGTAATGTAAATATTGCCGTGTAAGAAACAATGAAACCGTTCTGACTTGATTCCGCCGGGCCGTCGCATAGCCACCGTGCTGTAGTTGCAGTGGGCCCCAGCCCCGTTCCAGTCGCCCTCCATGGGCTTGGGGTCAAGGGTGGCGTTTACCCCGAAATCCTCGGCCACCCGGTGAAGCAGGTACCTGGCAATCCACAGGTGATCACCCATGTCGATTCCCTCGCAGGGTCCTATTTGAAACTCCCACTGGGAAGGAGAAACATCAAATGGGTGTATCGTTCTGGGAAAATTTGGCTAAATGCATGTGCGTAAAGTGTCATCCCAGAGTAGCCTGTGCAGTTCGCATAGGCTTATCAGGGACGACTCATTCAGAATACATTGGATTTTCGTTTAGAAGAGAATTCATTTAAACGAAATATTCATAAAAGCGAACGGTTTCGTTCCTTATTAGCCTGTGCAGACTGCACAGGCTAATATGGGATGACATTTAACTCACAAACACGAAGTCCTTTATTTCTCAGGACATGACTTAAATAATACTATGTACTTTTGTCAATAAAGCTTTCTAAGGAAACCTTCATATAATTTATTCTGTGATAAAGTAGTAATAAGAAAATCTGTAAAGGAAAAAGTACCCCAACATTGACATCTTAATTTTTTTATCACATAACAGGGTAATATTTGGCATTCGCAGTGTTGGTATCGGGATTTTACCGTCCGTTTGTGGCCAGTATTGTTTAAGACACTGTTAAATCCTTTCGTTTAAACCCCGCTTGGGTATTGTACACCCATATACTGACACAATATGTGGTCACATTGTGGAGAACATAAGCAACTCACATTTATCCTATTACCAGATGAAAATCGATAGTATAACAATGATCGTATAAACTTTAGCTTTATACTATCGTTATTTTTAGATAAGATTTGGGTTTTCCCCAAAAATGGAATGTTTTTGTCAACTACGGAAAGATAAAATCTTGAAAAAATGCGACATTTTATAATTATTAATGGAAAACGGGAGGAAATAATACGATATATGGTATATTATGCGCGTTTTGGATAAAGATCACGTTTATCATGCTCGGCTCGATCGAGCCATGGTAGTGCTCGGCAAGCCTCCCGCTAAAATGCTTATAAGCATCGCTTGATAAACTTGATCTTTATCCAAAACTCACATTATATTATTTATAAACACAGGTCCACGAAACAGCCATTATCAAATAGTCAATATCAAAGAAACACGGGGCATTATTGTATTGCGATTCAATGCGGTTCAATGTTTGAAGCCGCAAACACATTTAGCATTTAGTCATAGACTGTAAGAATACAAGGAATATATACTCCTGTCTTGCTGACTGTGAGGTGAGCAAGATGTTCAGGATACTCGATAATAAATCCCTTTTCATAGAACCAACATTCATCATTTCTCTACGCATTTTACGATGCATGACGGTACGGGATTCATAATAACGGTCTTTCTTGGCTTAAGTCCGACTCGCACTGTTGAAGGTGAAAGACTGTAGCTTTTATAAAGTCCGTCAACGATAAAGTCCGTCCAACCATAAAGTCCGTCCAGCCAATAAGTCCGTCCAACCATAAAGTCCGTCCAATCATAAAGTCCGTCCAACCATAAAGTCCGTCAAACAAAGAAGAACTCATAGTTTGAATAGCGCAATGTAGTTTTAACCGAATTTATTCTTATAAACAGCTGTACTTACCTGCCCGGGCATGACCTCAGCGTTACATCCGGCGATCTTTACCCCAGCGTACAGACACGCCCGGTAGTGGGCCTCCACGATGTCACGACCGTACACGCGGTTAGCACCCACACCGCAGTAGTACGGACCTGCAGGGGACAATGGGACATGAGGTTAGCTCAAGATGAGTGGTGTATTTGTAAAATAATAGAATGGAACTGTGACTTTCGATGCAGCCGAGCTTAAATAAATAGGTTTTAACAACTGACCCTGAGGACCCGGATATCCGTTCTTGGGCCAGCCGAAAGGGTATCCATCGTAATCCAGCAGGGTGTACTCCTGCTCGATGCCGAACCACGGATGCGACTCCTTGGCCTCTGCCATGGCCTTGACACACGTGTGACGCTTGTTTGTATCTAGAATGGGGAGTCATGAATTTTCGCTTATATGAATCTATTTACGACTTTTGTCGCGGGACGTGGCCGATGCAACAGCAAAATTATTGTTTGTTCCTTCAATATTAATATATGTTTCGTATGAATCGTCTTACTCGGGGAAAACCGTATGTGAACCAAACATTTAGAGCAGAATAAAAGAAACAATGATTTTCTTACATTTAAAATTAAGAATTCTGTAAAATCATTAGTCGGCATGAAATTGTGTGTCTTTTAAATGACTTTTCCGCGGACACGTAAATTTTGGATTTCTTATTCCGGAAAATAGAGCATAATTTACATCGGTCTTTATCCGATGTGTTTGTGTTAAATACGTGGTTCGGTCAACAACCTAAATCAATGAAAATTAATGTCAAGAGATTACAATTATTTTACAGTGCATGATTGAATCACATCATAGTGCAATTCTTGGAGCTTTCATTCATACCTAATTATACTAAATGATAATTTATTGAAAGCATCGAATACTGTCGTCATGAAAGTTAGATTGAGAAAGCAATGACCTGCCGGAGTTTTGTTATACTTGTAGACTTCACACAGGGCTAGCTTATTCTTGCCCCTTCGAAAAGGGTCCCGGAAAAGTGCCACCGGATGTAAGTACATGTCCGAGTTCGATCCTTCCGCCTGATAGGTGCTGGATCCGTCGTAGTTCCAGATAGGACAGTCTGCAAATGTATGTTTTGTGAAAGCTACGTCACGAGCTTTATCTTAATTATCAATGCCTTAAACTGAGGAAATTATTTCATACAAAATGTTCTAAATTCTAATGGCCAAGGCATTTCAGTCAAATACTGTACAGTAAGAATAGCTTAGTATGATGATACAGTATCATTTTTGCGCAGAAAAAGCATTGGTTTGACTCGAAAAACTTGTCTATATATCGGTGTGCTTGTTTGTCGGTCAGTCGGACACACGAAACGCAACAGCACTCATATCTATTTTTTTTTAACTTTCCCAAAGAGTTCTGTAGATATTATCACTTGGTAAAATGAAACAAATACGTTTGAGTGGTGGGGTGGAGTGCATGTGTGTGTTTGTTTCAGCCTAACCTTCCGGTTTCTGCGGTTCCTCCGACAGCGTTTTACACTTGCTTCGTATGCCCTCGCCGGTTCCGTCGATCCACACATACTCGCACATGATGCCGTCGTCCGGCTGATCCAGTCTCATGTAGCTGCCCATCACCGTCTTGTCCGTGGCGGCCGAAAAGCCCCGCATCGATGCGGCTGATGACATGGTGTAGTGTAACCTATGCTAATGGACTTTTACAGGAAGTTAGTTAATGTAACGTATTTTGCTTGCAACGCTCTTTGCATTTTATCATCTGCTACACTACATAAAAAATGTTTATTTAAGGTCTCAATGGTGTAATGATGCTAGATAAATCGAGATTTAATATATATCACAATGTTAGAGCAATTCATATTAAATATTTTGTGACGACAATGTGTACAATAAGGGTCGATAATAAATCATTTAAACGGGTTATGTAGTTTTTTACACTTAAAACTTAATGAAAATTGCAATAAAAATGACAGTTTCAAAATGCAGAAATAACATGACAAACTATTCAGTTTAGTATAAGACAATTTCGCTATAAAAACACAACAACACACACAGATATCATACGATCAATGAGGTACAGTGAGAGGTAATGTGAAACTGTTTTTTGTCAAAGTGCGTTATATATAATACATATTAAATGCAAACAACTTCTAGCATGTACCTTTCTAATGAGGAATCCGAAATGTGTGCTACAACACGCGTGTATAAGTGAACGTATCAGTTTTCCATCGACGTGTAGCAATTACTCGTAGAATTGGCAATATATGTCAAGATCCAAATGTTTCGTGTACACGAATTCCTCGTGACTTTTGAAAACTCAAAAAAGACTCGTACCCGGATAGTTGAGAAGTTGTGAGGGTCAGTGTCATTTTGGCGTCAAATTCAATTCTTGTTTTTTTTTAAATGTAGTTTTTCCTGTTACAATGATTGTATTCACAAAAACATATTTCATAAACATGTCCATGCAAAGACTGATGTTGACTTATTCAATTTATTTTAAACATATAATTACTATCATTCGCTAAACTGAATAACTCACTCCAAGTGGCATGTCCTTTTCGTCCACATTTTGTTTTGCTTTACAATCATACACATTTGTATTTTGACATACATTGTATCGTTGATAGGGTGTTAAACACGTCCTTCAAAACAAAGGGAATAGAGATAATATTTAAATGAATAAAAAACTGCAAGCGTATGCAATTACAGTAATTGGCTAATTTATTTATACTCAGGTGTAACCGAACTGTAACTTCTCCTGATTATACATATGTAGAGAATATTATGAAAGCAAATAAAACACAATATCCAAATTTTCAATATAAAGTGTAAACTATCAGGTATTTTAATACTTTTGTTACAAAGTAATGAAAATATATCACATTTTGTGTCTAAATTTGTCTTTGTCGGCCAAGGTACTATAAACAATTACCCCGGATACTGTAAGGTCTATTATCAAGTTCCTGCGTTACGGAATATGTACTTAAAAGTACCACGGAGTAAGTTGGCCGCGTATTTTTAGTACCGCTGATACATTTGTGTTTACTTTAGAGTTTCTTAGTTGACAAGTATAAATCGATCCATATTATGGCAGGCTTTCTCACAATTATCATTTATGATTTAAACTTAGCGTAATTTAAACATTACTTTTATAAAGCTGTCACTCGGAGTATAATGACGTCATTTCGTTTACACTAGTGCTGCTGATCTGGTTTTCTTTTATACCGTTTCAAATTATTAATTAAAACAATTTGAAAGCGACGAGATAACTAAAATAATTTGATTAGCTCGGCACAAAAACGTGTTCCAGTCCATAAACTTTCGCGGATCAAGCTTTCTGAGCCTCGTCAAATAAAATGTAATACATGTATTAAACACTAATCTAGTTTTCAGGATTTATATTAAGTTTGGAGAATCAGGTTCGTGAGAAATAATTTTGTCCTTTGTAAGATCTTCCGAAAGGCACCAGTCTACTTACATTGTACCCGAGAATGTGTTAATGAAATGAGACGCGATGTAATTTTTTAACCGATATTCAGTTATTTCTAGTGTATGTTTTATCATAATTGTGTTCTACTGTGGTATTTCTTCTTCTTCCTCTTCTTCTTCTTCCTCCTCTTCTTCTTTTTTTTTCTTCTTCTTCTTCTTCTTCTTCTTCTTCTTCTTCTTCTTCTTCTTCTTCTTCTTCTTCTTCTTCTTCTTCTTCTTCTTCTTCTTCTTCTTCTTCTTTACATTCATTGCAGGGCCTCTCTGGAGCATCGTCGCAATTTGACTATGCAATGAGTCTTGGGCCTGGATAGAAACAGTACTTGGCGTCTTTAGGGGAGATTTAAAGTACACCCCGACGGTGGGGAACGAACCCGTGACCTCTCGAACACTAGGCAAACACCATATCCGCTACACCACGGCGACCATTAACCATGCTTATCCGAAAGGACTGTGGCTATATAGTTTAAGAGGCCCTGGGTTAACGGAGTTACGTTGTACGAACAGAACAGTGGTATTGCCATTATACTATTTTGTATGGATTAGCATCTGGAATATATAACATGGATTTCAACAACATCCGCGTAGATATTTGGCTAGAACAAGCCTAGCTATAACAGATCCCCTGCCGTTAAAACCAACGATGTGTTGAAAGCCGATCCGCGTGGTACTATAATTTTCCCGTTGTTATTTTAACTTTTTTTTATTTAGACATTTTATTTATTTTTCATTATTAACCTGAACTTATACACTACTTTCAAAATATAAAAGAAACCGATACTACTTTCATAATATAATACTTATGAACAATCCTTCCAGATCTGGAAGGATTTTAGTGTGATTACAGAGATTGTAGTTAAGAGCATGGAACGACAACTCTGCGTTGTGAATGGGCTTCGAGCAACAGGAAGTGACCGAGCGAATCCAAATTCATAATGATGATTCTCGACCAAGCGCAGACCAAGTGTAACAGACCAGGTACTAGCGATTGCGCCTTTAAGCCACCCACACCAACTTCTTTAACGAATCCATGCAGATATATTGCATGAGTTATTAATTTCAACATGTTAATGTTACAATGACGAGCGTCAATATGTTCAGACAAACCACCTTGCATATACAAACCAATGGAGTTGTTATCTTAATCTGTGTAGCCAAACAATATGTGTCTGAGCAATGCAAATATGATTTAAGTCTAATTGCCCCAGACATGGGCTACTCATGCAAATAAGGAAAAGCTGCTTAAAGCGTGGGAGGCAGTTATAACGTGTTGGAAGAAATGAGCCAAGCAACAACATGCTGTGTATCATGTCATGCAACAGTGGATAACAATATACACTGCGACCCTTGCGGTCCCAATGCCTACTATTGTGATTTGTATTGCAATCAAATATGCATGTCTATGCTGTTTCATCTTCCAAAGAAATATTATGGAGGTTAATATTATTTACATACTCGTTTATGATACAAATGATATTGATAATAACTTATAATTGTAATTTTGTACTGCATGTCTTTAGTTTCTTTTGGATAGTTATACTTTTTTAAACAAGTGATTGTTTTTTTGGCCTTAACAAATAATGTGTGTGACGTTTGAGGTTAATTTTAGCTAAGCTGTTACCTGAAGAGTCAGAAAATTGCTTTTTTATGTTAACTACAGATAACTGTTTTATAGTTTCTGTGTTAATGTACTAGATTTTACTGTTTCATCTTGCCCAAACTCTTCTTCCTTCATTTCTTGGATATTGACCTAGTTGTTGCTTATGAACATTTTACATCTCACTGTTAAAAAGAACATCACATTGGCGATGAATTAATATTAAGTCTTGGCTATGTTTAGTTGTATTTTTACAATTAACTAGTATGAAGAAAGAACTGTTTTACAGGGAAAGCTCTATGTTCCTTTTGTGATACAGCGGACTTTACGCCGGACAAACCACGAATGAAGAAGCATGTATGAAAGCATAATCCGAGAGACATGAGGTTTTTCGACTTTAAAATTGTACAGAACCTCATCTGATTTTACTAGACCTTGTTTATTTTTAAACCAAAAAAGAGTGACACCTATTTTTAAGTCATGTTTAGTAGCTTATACAATCCCAATAGTTAACCAGTCTTAATGATAACATAATTAAGGGTTCTATTATAACATTTGGTAAGTATATAAATGTGAATAAAGTATTTGTTTACAAGAGAACTGTGAAAGTGTTTTCCCGACATTCACAATAGAACGACAAAAGTCATATGCCTTTGAAATCGTAATTTTCGCTAAAAATGTTACATGGGCAAATACTGCATCGTTTCCAGCTATTATTGTACGTGAATTGAAATGCTTGAAACCACTTCATGTCATATTATCATTTTTACCTATAATAAACCCTCATTCTATCATACTTCACAGTTTGATAGAAAGTGACCATAACTGGTAAGCTTTTTATCATATTTTTTAAATAAATAGAATAGAAACTACTATCTTTTTGTCAGGTACGCAGTTTTGTTTAAAAATATTTCCAAAACAAATATCTTTTCACTTTGATTTTTTGCAAACATAAGAACTGGCTGTTTCTGAAATTATACTGAACGTCAGCCCTTTTATTGGAAGTGTACGAAGTCATACATCTTAGCATGAGTTGTTATAAAATACTTAATTACACATACATACAACTTTGCATGTGCTATTGATTGATTGTGTAAACATAAAGTTTTATTTACCAATCTTAATATTTGTTGAGTGTTGTAATCAACAAGCTCAAACCACCATGCAATCATAGTAAACATGTGAAATAGCTGCTAGTATGTCTATATACATTAATTTCATGTTCATTTCTACTAGCTTCATTTACATGTGAAAAGATGCATGCTTTCTTGCTACTGTTTAATGTTAAAGTTTGCGTAAAATGTGCAGCGATTTCAGTGTTTAAATATTTCAGGGTTAGCAACATAAATGAAGCGCGTCCTGTTGTCTTTGTGAAGAGCCGGTGTAAACGTGTTTAAGGTATAATTTGTGGCAACACATACAAACCCAACCCTAAAAGTGGCTTCGATCTGAGCTTCATTGAGCTTTCGACTGTCCATCTACTGGATTACCACATGCCTGCCAATGAGTAAGTTCCAAATGCATCATTCACGGTCACAGTCTATTGAGAACTCCAATACACCTCTGCATATTGTGGAAATGACACATTCATGTACCTGTAAATGAAAGTGTATTATATAAACTTAAAACAGTCACACTACGCAGCAAATTATATTAAAACAGTAAAATAGATTGTACTACATAAACGCCATGCAAAAGTTCATTCAAATGAAATGCCATCATTATAAGTCAATAAATTAAAATAATTGACCTTACAATATTCATATGATAATAAAACAAGAATGAGGTATTTCTGGAAAAGAAAAACATGTAAATAAGCAATATTAGGTTTTATAACAAACTAAAACAGTATTGTCAAATGTGAAACAGTTTTTATCTTGACAATTTAATGTCAAGGCCGGTTTCGTTGGCGGCCTTGTTTTGGTACTCAGCTTTCTCCTTCCCCTTCGAATTCATTCCGTCATTAATTTCCCACACATAGTTTAAGTTGTATCCAGCTATTGTTGAAATATATGAAATCCATGTTTTAAAAACACAAACTATATCGTCTGCGCCTTGAAATGATGCAGACATGTAGTGAAGATGATTATGATGATGATGACGAGGAGGAGGAGGAGGAGGAGGAGGAGGAGGAATTAAATTATGGGGATGATGACTACAAACAAACGACTCGTTAGGCATGATTTGAGATGCAGATAAACACATTTAATTGGAATGTGTCTCAATATTAAATTCACACGACACCGTCATAATAGTAAGTAGTTGTTGTTTGACTATAATACTGTTAACATTTTGAATACTAAAATTGGTGGTTATTCATATGTATATACAGATATGCAATCATGCTAAAATATTGTATGTATTGTTTGAGTTTTGTTAGTTATTACGACATTTTAACTACGAATAAAAGGTTCTCGTTTGATAGTTTACAATTAAATATTTTTATTTTGAAGGTATTTATCGTAACAAAATTATCAAGTTAAAACCAAGTTATTAAAAAACCGTGTTCAATTAGTGTGTAGTTATTCACAAGTGACAATCCATTGTGATACAATAATACTGTGCCAAATGTCCAGAGTTGATGTCAAGTGTAAAGATATTTCTTGAGCTTCAATGAATTCATTATTTATTGAATAAACAGTTGGGAATCAATGTGTTGATTCTTTAGTCTTTAAGTCAATTTATCAAAATGATTGATTCCACAAATTCTCATCTGAGTAATGGCTGCTTAGTTAATGTCGTGAATAATTTAAACAGCAATTGATTTGACATACAGCCGTCAAACTATAAGTATTTCAACCTATTTAGATTGAAATCTTTTTTATTAAGTACACACATTACATGCAGTGGCAATATGTTTTTGCGGACTTATTAAAAAGACACATTAGTTGATGTGATTAACAGTGCAAACCTGAATCAAACATCAGCTTAGTATTGGTCTTCTTCATTGAAAACTTAAATATATATAATATTTTCCACAAACACTGTCTGTCGATATCAATCAAACTATTTATGCAACATTAGCAAAATTAGCAGAATGTCCAGAATACACTTCACTTACGGTGTCCACGATTTAAGCAGTAACCGGTTGCCGTTTGCAGATACGCTTCTTTATATATTATTTGAAGTATATTTGCTTTAGAAAAAGCTTTGTTTTTTAGTTTATGAACGTGTTTTTGTCAAATTACCTTACAACAAATAAATCATCGCGTCCTACATTATTTTGGTATATGTCAGACCTATCTAAATGCAAGCCTGGTGCTAGACTAGATGTTCCCAAAACCAGGTACTTAACTTGGCGGATATTGAGCACAAATATGATTTGTCGTCAATCAATGAGTTGTTTCGCTTTGACAAGCTTTGTCAAGTTGAATCGAAAGTTGCTTTTTGTGTTTGTAATATACGTGTTCTTTCGTGTCAATGCGGCGTACGTGTTATTTTTGTGAGAACTGAATAGACATCGAAATCTTATTACTGACAATCGGGCGACATTACCTACAATAGGTAAGAATAATTTTACACACTTATATCGTTATGCTTGAGTAAAAACTTTAAAGACGTGCGTTAGACACACATTACACATGACATGAATTCGTCAATGTTCACTAATTGGACGGATTTAGTTCATTCTACGCCAGAAATTTTGATACAATGTATAATAATATTTTAATATTGCATTTTGTAATAAGCATTTTTTTCTTAAACTTAGTGAATCGTATACAGACGTCGATAAAATAAATCAGAATATTACAATAGAAATACAAGTATTATTCACGAAATAGCAAACTGTTCGCATGCTTTCATATATTATATGCGTATTTATATTACTACATATTACGTATAACCTAATAGCATTTTGCAAAAGCCATTTCAAATTCCATAGGAAATATGATAATAATCAAAGACGGTATTAATGACATGCGCAAAAAACATAGTACAGATTTAGAGACCCTTTGTTGAACATTTCTGTTATAAAATATGCATCACAAACGATTCTACTGACTGTCTCTATAAACACTGTTTAAATTTAAATTTTACAGTCTTAATCATAACCAGTAAAGTATCGGTGTTCACTCGTTTATGTAGTCTAAATGCATTATCGAGAATCAATACTGCGCTCTTCAAGGCTACATGCTTATTCAGTTAATGATCTTTTGATTGTAACATTGACTGTTTCTGACATACTAATTGTCAAATTTCAGAATATTACCTTACAATGCGAGTTTTGAAGCCTGAAATCAAGTCTGGTCATAACATGGCAAATGAAAAATACTTTTTTTCTCTAGCCAGTACAATAGGTTATAATTAAAATTAGGCTGGAAAGTTGATTAATGTGCTGATTTTTTTTTTCTTATTTACCGAATATTTAGATCAACAAAAAGCTTGTTATCATCTTATTTGATAGTACTTCGCGTTGAAAGTTTACTGTTCAAACAGCTTAAGTATATTTATTGCATTAGATACACTTGAGTGTTCTTTTTCGGTTTATGATGACATTTATTGACATTCGAAATAAAGTAAAGCCTAACTAACACTAACAAACTTTCGCTATGTTTAAACATCATGTTCAAATGAATAAGATAACTTGTCGACTTTTTTCTGCGTTTCAACTATGCAAACTTTATCCATAAGTTGTCAATGTGTCGCCATTTAGAGGGTTAGCGTAAATCATCTCTCTCCAAGCATTGTCACCATACGATTTAAAACTGTAATCTTGTGAAAACCCGGTTATTTATCAAGATAAATCTCACTGTTCGAGTTAAGACGATTCTGCTGCAATATCAACAACACGACAAACGAAGCAGTCATAAAACGTCTGAAAGAAAGTTGTATTCATGCAAATGTTGATTGCTCGTTCGCATATTCATAAACACAGTAATTTACATTATTAGGAGATTTGCGTTCATTTTGAGGGGCGCCGACAGACGTAGTTAAAACTTGTTCCAACAGTAATCCAAATTACATCAACCATATGAGTCGCGTTCTGAGAAAACTGGGCTTAATGCATGTGCGTAACGTCTCGTCCCAGATTAGCCTGTGCAATCCGCACAGGCTAATCAGGGACGACACTTTCCGCATTTATGGTCTTTTTTGTTTCAAGAAAGTCCCTCCTTACCAAAAATCAAGTTTAGGCGGAAAGTGTCGTCCCAGATAAGCCTGTGCGGACTGCACAGGCTAATCTTGGAGGACACTTTACGCACATGCATTATGCCACGTTTTCTCAGAACGCGACTCATATAGACGATTATCTTGCTATCGGTTTTCGTTGCGTCTGCGTGGCGTTCTCAATACGTCCCTAGCGTGTTCACTGCGATTACGCGAAATAATAGGTCAAAAACTATGTCATGAGGTCAAATCTTAGAGAAAAACGCTGGTTTCCATTCCATGAGAAACATTTATGATTCAATCTTGATGAAACTTGGTCAGAATAATTTTCTTGACAATATATAAGCCAAGTTCAAATCGTGGTCAAGTTCTAAGAAAACAAGGCCAACAGGTCCAATCTTAGAAAAACCTTGTTAGCTCACTAAAAACCACATAAAGAATGCAACATGGATAAAACTTGGTCTATTTTTAAATTTAATCTAAGTCAGGTGTTTTCCAAAATAGGTCATCACATAAAATCTGAGTCAAGCTTTGTTGCAACTCAAGACGCAACATTTTATGACTCATTCTTTGTGAGATTTTTGGTAAGATTTTCTATCTTGACAATTTCAAGGTTGCGTTTGAATTTGGGTCATGTGTGAAAGAAATAATGTCAGCCGCCGTCACAAACTCTTTAAAGTTGAATTAGGTGGTATGATTTAGGGTATCAATCTTCCGTGACAAAAATATAATTGCAATATATATGTGCTTCACCTCTGCAAATTACCGGTCAGTAACACATCAACTCTCTTGTTTATTATTTAGCATTATCCAAATATAAGATATTCTAAAGTTTAATTATACTGATTGACTAATTATCCCTTTTTGTGAAGTACAATTTCTAGTATTTTTTAAAGCACATGCAATAATAAACAGTTTAAACAATATTAATGGCAATCAAAACACACAACAAGACGGACACAAAGCAAGAAAAAAATGCAGAAAATTATAATACCAATTGTTTTCAACGAAGCTTACCATTCAATGAAGTTTTGTCCATTTTGACCATTTCAGAAAAAGATGCCTGCAATTCATACTTACGATGCGACGAAAGTTACTTTCCACGTGTTCGATACACACGTCAGAAAGGTAATGAAACAAACAAAAATGAATACCGGAATATTGTCGATAAACATACAGTAACTGCAATCTGAGCTATAGCACATCGTATTATACATTTACATCACATAACAGGTTCCGCAACTGTATTAATCTTAATAAAAACTAAAGATTATCTTATTTCGTATTATAATACATGTGTTGACGATTCGTTTTCTCTTACGTTTCGTTTATTTCATGACATACTTGAAGTTTGCAATTATTATTTTCAACCTACATAATTCAAAAGTAACTTAACATGATAAAAAGGTCGTTGTAAAGACAGATCACATGCCTGTTTATTATAAAAAATAAACATTTGATAAATATATAAAAGAGGCGAATATCGTCGATAAATGTTAATCAATTCATTTAGAAATTATGATGCATGTGAACGTATTTTAATAATCTGCTTATGAATGAAACCAACAGAAATCATTAATTTCCTCATTAATGATACCAAACATGTTCTTGTTCAGATAACAATCGCAGATATGCAGACTGTTGAAGATCTTGTCCAATATTTCGAGAAACGTATCGAAGACGGGGAGGTGTACAGGGATCTGTACATGGCCAGGTCGATACTTGTTTGGATGTCACATATGGTGAACTGGAAGTTGAAACAAAACTTGCCAAAAAGCATACAGGGACTTGTAGATGAAAACAGTTATCCTCCTTTAACATTCAGCATGTTGTGCGAGTGAGTTTATGTCATCCATACCACTATATATTTTTGATGAATCGATACATATTGTCTTAAATAAGGTTTACTTATAAAGCACACTTTAAGGAGTTATTTTATGTCGGTTAAAACGTTGTATTTATTTTGTAATATTCAGCTCTTGTCTAATCTTAGTTATTTATTAAATAATATTTTTGTCGAATAACCCACGGTCAAGAGTACAGATGAGTTGGAATTAAATCTCGACGTGTATGTATACGCCTGACCTCTAGCTTTTCAGAAAACGAAACAAAAAAATAATATTTCGATTCTTAAGCTTTTTTTAAATAACATGTTCACTTATTCGCGTATCTTAGCATTGCAATTGCTTACATAATAGTTTATAGAACAATATTATCACTGTTGTATAGTCTCATTTAATATCATAAAATGCGATTATATATTAAACTTCCTTTTCCAGTTTACGTTTTAAAAACGAACCTTTAAGTTTAATGACGCCTTATAAAGATGATCCATTTAATATTTTGTAGAGCGGCCCATATAGCAAATAAAACTATAGTGGGCAAAGCTAAGGATGTTACATTTGAACCAGGATATCCGTACAAAGATATTCCACAGGGAATGTGGAACAGCTTCTTATGCAATAATACCTGGCATTTGGTTTTCACTGAACTTGCCATTGCAAGGGCAAGCGGATACAGGCGAGGTGGGGAGATTGTCATTGAAAGTGACGGAAATAGAAAATTTGAGCCACAACAGAGCAATAAAGGGCAAGACGTAGCAATATTTTCAGAATTCTGGTTCTGTATTAGTCCTAAAATAATGTCTAGACAAGCTTTTCCAGAGGACCCCACTTTTCAGTATATGCCGATGGGGCAATATTTGAGCCAATCAGATTTTGCTTCATGCGCGTTGCTGCTCCCAGAATTTTACAGATCGGACATGACGCTTCTGTCGGAAAATGCATGCGTTTTGCAATCCAAACGGGGACGATGCGTTATCAATATCGGCTGTCCCTCTGGTTCACTCAAAGGCGTCGAATTCACATATAAACTTTGTCTGATTGTTCAAAAAGGAAAAGACGACGCATGTGCAGAACATATCCAAGCATTTCCCAGAATGGTGGTCTTTGCACCTGGAATGGACGGCGTAACCTTTACTATCAGTCTTCCAGTCACTGGAGAGTACACATTCAGCACGGCTATTAAAACTAAAACAAATGACCACAATCGTAATCCAGAATGCTTCAAGTTCAAAATCATTTGCAATGAAATTGACAAATACTGCAGAAACATTCCTCAATCGGTGACAGAGATGGGTGTTGGTTTCACGCCCGTTGCAAAGGACTTCGGTTTAAAGCATCCGTCGAATATTGCAACAACGTTGGTTGTCAAATGCGATCCCGATCAGCTCTTGGCGTCAGACATAGAAGTTGAACCGGAATCCGTGATATTCAGAGTTGCAGAAGATAGAATCAACGAAGTGGAATTCACATCCGAATTTCTCGATGACATAGACAACATTGGTAAATTTCTTTCATCAATTACGCAACACGTTTGTTTGATGTAGAAATAAAATTTGACATATATTCATAAATAAAATCTAAATCGTTATCAATATGAAGTTCAATGATTCAAAGTTTTGACGTTGACTTTTCTTTGCATTCTTAAACCTTATGACCTTTCAGGCTTCTCTGAGGTAAATCTGGACAAGGAAAAGGGAGAGCTAGAGGTCAAAGCAGGGCTCAAGAAACCTGGAGAGAGTGTCCTTGTTGTCAAGGGCAGAGAAATAGCACGCGGTCAGGATTTCCAGCCAATCCTAAACTATATTGTCAGCTCTCACGAAAAAGTTGATGGTATTATTCAATATTTTAATGAATAAGTGTTTTTGTAAATCTTGTGATATGCTTATAGTGCTGTGATAGATTGTCGAGATATCTCTTTATCAGCGATGTGTTTACTCTATGCAAGCGGAAACCCTTTGTTCCTATTTAAAATAGTTTTTGAGAAAATTATATAACGATGTTTCTGTCTATAAGTGTACAATGGTTCTCAAGACGAGTAAAAATCGATCGATATAAAGAGGCTGCTTAAATGAGTGAACAATTACGCATGCATATGTAGTTCATGTAAAATAAACATATCATCAGTTTTTTGTGTGCAAATAGTAATAGATTATTGTTTGTTTGGATCTAAATGACGGTTTAGGTTTCAACAATATTGATCAGAGCATTAATTCAATTCAGATAATTATGAAAGACGGCTGCGACATATAAAGCGAGTCAACGCTAGCAACAAAAAGAAGGACGCGAAAGAAGATTACAAAGCACAGCTGAAAGATCATGTCATTGCCATTCGCAAAGAAATCGAAAACCTAAACAAAGCTGTAATAAAAACACACGAGTTGCAACTCAAAGTCAACATTGAAGTCAATAAGGAAGTCAAAAGTAAATGCCAAAAGGAATATTGTGTGTGTTTTTTATTTTATAGGAAAATACATTTTGCCGAAAAAAGAACGTTGATTCTTTATGCTTTTATGTCTTGAACATAAAACGAGTAATTGAGTTCAGGGACAACAGCATTTTCATTATGATAACAACGTTAAAATGAAGATATTTCGTTCGTTTGTATTGTTAATGTTTGTTTCTTAAACATATACTACTATAGGCTTGGAATCGGTAAACATAAGATATCATATTTAAAAGAAAAGTTATAAAATGTAGCAGTTTATTAAAATCGCGTCCCAAATCGCTGCGCTTCTTTTAGAAATATCATGTTATGAGGTCAGATTGAGAAATGTGTAATTACATTAAATAACTCGTAAATGTAAATCTAAATTGAACAAATACAATAAAAACGATTTCATTGTGTTAACATTTTTCTGCATGTTTTACATTCAAAATGTTTTTCTTATGGTCAAAACCAGCTACTTCAGAGCTGTACGAAAATTATCCAGCAAACTCAGAACGTGGATTTGGGCTGACCTTCGATGACTCGGCACATTTTCAGCGTAAGCACAGTTTGCCACAATGTATTATTGGCCGTGGATATCATGACACATATATTTGTTACAAGATTCGAAATCAAGACTGATATTGATAATATCCACTCAGCATACAGAGATTAATAGCCATCAAGGTTACTCTTAGATGTTGTGGAATTTAATGATACTGCTAACTGTGCAAAGTTTCCGCATGTTCACTTAATAAGGCACAATTTGTAAAGTCCGTTTGAAACGTCTTTCTTTTGCGGAGAAAGTAATATTTTAAATGTAATTAGGTGTCCAAAGGCTTCACATATTTTCATAGTCGGTTTTCATCTTAGTTGGTTTTGATCAGTTTCAGAGTTCACATCCTTGCCAAAATCATGGCAGACCGATTACAGTGTCTCCGAGGGAAGTAAATCAGCAGAAGGTATACACTTGTTTTTTTTAAAGATAAGCATATATGAACAGCTGTCAAGGCGATGATAGCATGCACATGTAGTTTGACATATGTTGAACAGTTCTATATTGCATGCAATAGTATTGGAATGTTTTAAATGGGCCGAAATAAAAACGAGTTTCTGTTATATGTATTCTTATTTTTGTCTTTTCCAGTCTTAACATCCATGGCATTTTCATGTGAAGATTTCAGTGATACAGAAGTAAAAAAGTCGCAAGGAGGTATATACTATTTATGCTAATAGAGTATGTTTGATTGCTGAGTTGATTAATTATATGTGTGTAGCTTATATTTTACCTCACCGAAATTAAAAGTTTAGTTTCATTAATAGTTCGTTGTATATATTTTGAAAAGTAGTTATGTATCTAAGTAGAAAATAAATACATACAACTTAACATTCATTTATGAGTTGTTTGATTTTAATGATGAATCATACTATAATGATGAATTTCCTTTTCATTGTCATTAGAGCAATGTTAAGTAATAGAATGAAATATTACAATTACTGTAGACAAATTTCTTGAACTTGTAAGCACAAGAATGTCAATTAATATTTCACTGTGAATGATAAGAATCAATTGTGTCTACATTTGACGAACACTGTGTAGCATACATTAGAACTGGAGTTATTTATATTTCAGGAGCTAATCTCCATGAGCATGCCTCAACAAAGTTCAAGGCGGATAAGAAGTACATTCATCTGAAGAACAGACACATGCGCCTGAAGAACACTTTGATTCTAGAGCAAACCAGAGTGGCCCGTTTAGAGCAAGTGAAACTGAAGGAAGAAATTGCAGTTCTGAAACTGAAGAGAGGTCATCTTGAAAAGTCTTCGTTCTTATAAACCAAGAGGCTTTCAAACACACTTTCAAAAATATTTTTATTGAAATGTATTTCATACTGCAAAAGCAGGAAAGAACTCTCTGACAGTGCATGTATGTTCAAAACATTTGGAATGATTTAGAAAATACTAATTACCAAATCGGTTAATATGACGTGCACTTACTATAAACTAACCTTTGGGTTGCTCGAAACAGCGACGCAATATCCATTGATGCTACGAAGTATGGGTATATAATATCACTTATCAAATAAATCGGTCGGTTTGTATTTTCATCCATTTTTTCTTGCACTTTTCAAACATCCATTTAAATATATCCGTTCAATATACACAAGCACATCATACATTAAATCACATTAAAATGCCACTACAATAACATGTGATGACAATTAATTGATATATGCATGTATTTTCAGTGCCAAAGATGCAGTTTATCAAACTGCCAGTCTGACAGAGATTGGCTTTTTAATCTACATGTGTGAATGTCCTTTAATTTCATACAATTCACACAGTTTTATAATATTAACAACAACAATTAAGGCCACATGAAGATGATGCAAACTCTATAATTAAGATGGTTTAATTCGACATACGACTTCTATATTGAAAGCAATCAATACTGTCTTAATCACCTATCCTGTATATTTTAAATTTATTGGAGGTTCCCCTATTTTAGTGCACTAAATAAATATATGTTAAACATATACCGAATTGGTTTGACTAAAGAAAAAGCTTACGATTACCTTGGCGCAAATAGCTTTGCCCGATTTTTTTTACTGAGTTTTTTTTTGTTTTAGATGAGAAGGGTTTTCCAAACTCGTAGTTAACCTTTAACCTTTAAAAGTGTATAAATGTATATAATTAAAATAATTTTAAAAATAATATCAGTGATGCATAAATAATAAATAAAAGAATTCTATATTGTTTTTTATTTATACAAAACTATAATTTATTTATAAACCGGCTAGTATCTTTTCGGTGTATAATTTCTGATAATCTATTTTCAACAAATTATTTTTATTTTTGACGATATGGTACATATCTAATTCGAGCAACAATTAAGTATTTTAGCTTTTAATTACTCAACCAAATGACTGCTCAATACTACTACTAACAGAGAACATGTTGGTATCATAAATTGTGTTTAATGACAAGACTTTCGACTGCCACATGTTGTTTATGACACTTTGTTGTTAGTAAATCTGAACAATATCTGATCAAAACAGGGACCTATTCAGACAGTATAAGTCCCTGATCTAAACGCGATAATCGCTTATTGCTGAACAAAGCGGCAATTAAAACCCGGCATGCAAATGCCCCACGAGTTTACGATTGATGAAAATAATCAGAGAAAAAAAAACGAATTACGAAAATTTAAATGTTACAGCGTTAGTTTTCATATACAAATACCATTTCAGTAAGTTATTATATGTTGTGTGTATAGAATCGATCTTTTATTTCATCCTGATTTGTTTGTGTACATTGACTTTAATTTATTCTTAAAGTTGTTCGTGTTTAAGGCTTTTTCTTGTAGAAACAGGGTCACCTTAGATCTGTGGATGTGTGGCCGCGAAGATGTGTGGATTTGTTTTTGGTAACTACATAATACCGAGAGCGAATATCATTCTCAGTCAACCTGTCAGGAAATTATTCCCGAAAGTCTGGTTGCCGAAATTTGCCAGTTTGCTATAAATAACAGAGTTTGACATCATCTTTTTTATCGAAAAGTGTTGTCGATGTTCCATTTAGTCATTATAGTAATTTGTTATTTTTGACTATTCTAGCATACTGTTGACGTTTTAAATAATACAATTGGTGGTTATTTATATGTACATATAATATAAGTATAAATCAAAGTACTGGCAGTACTGGTGTGACGATGCTTTTGAAGAGGATGGATATAAAACATCAATTTAAGTTTATCGATATCACCACAATTGTGTATGTTGATACGGACATTTGGGTACGATAAAAAATTTGGGTACGAAAATTTTGGGTACGAAAAAAGATTTGGTAAGAAAAAAATTTGCGTATGAAACATTTTTGGTACGAAAAAATGTTTAGGGGTACGGGGAAGTAGTACCCGTGGGTAACTTGACCCATTGAGCGAAACTGGGAGGCGGGTCACATTCTTGTTCATTTAGTATGGCAATACCTTCATGATGATTCTCGAAAGTAGGTATGAGCACATAGCCGGACCATGTGAGCCCAATCGTATGAGCACTTGACTATCCGAGTTCGCCCACGAACATATGGATAAGTTAACTAATAGCGAAATGACCTTTTACATGTATATGCTGAAATCTAACAATCGAACGAAATATCAAACATGGTATGTACACTTAGGTGGTTGTGTAATTTCTGTTAGAATATCGTATTCAATATGTAAAGTTTAAATGATTGTGCCCGCACTTGAGTTTGTTGCCTTGTTTGAGTCTATACGCGCTTAGGCTGCACCCAGTGTGTGTATTTGTGTATTTCCAAGGTAATGAGTTATCTCCGCGCTGAGGCTGCATAATGTTGGGACCCGGAGTGTGTCCAGCACTCCTACCTAATAAGATTAGATTGACGACAGTTGGGACGAATTTTAAATGATAGCTGCAATTTCCAGCTATTTGTTTTGTACTGAAATACGTTTTATTTTTTATATGGTCAAATGCTGCGGGGGGATGAGATTATCCGGAAAAAACACCTGTCCGGAATGGTGACCACAAAACAGACAAAATATAACATTGCGCCGGGAGCGGGAATCGAACCGGTGTCGTAAAGGTGAAAAAGCGAACGTCCTTACCCCTGCGCTAGCGGGACGGACAATTACGTTTAGAAATGTAGTTTTATCTATATATATCATAGCAGTGCAGCGTTTACAATTTGCAGGTTCGAAATTGTTCGCATTCTTTAGTTTTGTGATCACGTAAAAAGTTAATTTTACATGTTTTTATTCGCAATTTATTTACTAAATCGAGAACAAATATTAAACAAAATAGAGAAAATATATAGTTGTTTCATTGGTCCATAAAAATAAAATGGATGTAAAATTACTAATTTGAAATTAACATTCTGATACACTTATTGAATCTGTTTCCCCAGGATATGCTGTTCTATTAATATTTACCTTTATCAACACGAACGACAACTCTGCTAGGAGAATGTTATCAATGAAAATCAACGAGCAATCTCCTACGCAGTGGCGAATGCCAAGGGAAGTAACTGAAAAATCGAGTTATCTCAATCGGACTGGCTCGGTCTTTTACATAGGTCGCCATTGTAAGGATTTTTTTTTACTAGTTATCAAACCTGCAAGAGCATCGTCAAAAATAAAAGGCAATACTATTACGAATGTAACACTGATGGTTTGATACTAAACAGTTGCTGATTCGTAGTTTGACGGTCGATATAAATGCATCATTTCTAGGTAAACCCTCGTTTAAAAAGAACCGTATTAAACTAGTATTTAGTAATTCAACAGTAAAAGTTCAATACTTAAAATTTCGCTCGTGAGTTAAATGTAGGCATTTTCACGCTTGTTTAGATAGCACGCATGCGTCGCAATATGACATAGTCGTTCTTGATATCAACCAAGACACTGCTGTATTTGTGTTATTTGTTATGAATTTTATATTCAAATAGATGTACAGAGATATTCCAGGCTGTGGTGGTTTGAATGATCCTCTTTTGTTCTGACGTTGTGGATTCGAATGCATTTGCCATGGTGCAAACTGGTTGCTAGGAGTGACGGTGCTTGCATCGTCATCATTTACATTAATACGGCTAGATTTGCTGTATTTTGTAAAGACACTTTTATTATCAGTCTTTTATTATATCAGCTCTGATAGCGATTTATTTCAGAAATATTTAGAGACATTTCATTCGAATCAACGCACATACTGTTTGAATTATACTGATATGAACATATAACAGGTAGCATCTTTCAGAGTAAACCTTTTCTTCTGTACGAGAACTTTTCTTAGTTCTGTGTTTTACTTAACAATACTTATATTTAACAAAATAATCCCAATTAATAAATAATAAATTAATAAATTAATAAATAACAAATATCCTTACACAAATAATTGCGAAATAATTACTACTCATATGTGATTGTGTTCCCGAAATATAATACAGTACGTCATAGATTTCGACCACTTGACTTCTCGGAACCCTAATCGGTCGGTCAATGCTTATATAATGGAACACTACATTTATAAATTGTTTTTCTTTTAATACGATGTTTTTATACGACATAATTGAATACATACAAGTGAGTTCGATTATATACAAACAACCGAAACAACCTGTAATGTTAAATCGGTACTGTCATACTGCCTTTGTCGCAGTAATCCATTGTTTTAATGTTAGTTAATTTAAGACTTCAGTGTTACATGCTAACGTTTTGTAAAACATTCTAATAAAAGGTTTCAACAATCCATCTATTTATTTTTCATGCACGATTAATTTGAAATTCAAAATAAATACAATATCAGTTTTAATACAAAAGCTTTATTTTCCATGAGGTATTTCTCCCGGAAGCAGACTATAGTCGTACGGGTTTATGAACATTTGGCTCATGTTATGTTTGCTTATGGTGGAAATGTCGGATTCTGAAAAGAAAAATATACAAACACAACAATATAAGGAATATTTATGAGAGCAGAACATAATTCAGATATCTTAAATTAAATATATTAGTGAATTTCGATTATGATATCATATTTTGCCATTGCCAAGCGGTGGAATAACAGTTAAACAGTTCATTGTTTATACAATAGACAATTGTCCATGAGTATACATCACATAAATGTGCATAACAAACGAGTGGTTATAATCAACGAGTGGAAATAATAACATGTATGGGATATTGAAATATGTTTTGTTTACCAGTGGAAGCATTGAAGGCGTAAGGTTTTGAAAACATTTGGCTCTTTTTGTTTTTGCGTATGTTAATCATGCATTGCACTTAAATAAACAACATTTTTATGAGAACTGTCGGCTACTTCAACAATAATATACTTTAGCTTTGTCTTGTGAAAAGTACTTGAATGTAGCTCTAACTGACATTGGATAGCAAATATCCACTGTTTCACTGTATTTGGAACAGTGACGTCATATTTGTCTTTCACAGACTATCATTGTCGATAGAGAACGACGCTTATTGCACGTGCATTAATCCCGGTTTTACTCATGATAAAAGTACGCATTAAAATGTTTTGCTATACTAATTAAACCATTATAATATTATATATGTATATTTGTTGATGAACCTTCGATTTCGATTATGTCTATGCTTGCTTTTTAGACAGTGTAACTGCACGTGAAATGTACGGCTATCCAACAAGGTATACTAATTATGATTTGTCGTAAGAACAAAGGCTGACCCTGAATGGCACTTTATACCTGGGAATTGAAACCCGGTTATTTCGACGAAATTCTGTCTTTAAATTTGATTATGACGCCATTTTTTTTTACAAATTGGAAAGCATGTATGCGAAATGTTTGGTATTTATAAGCGTACTTCTATTTGCTATTATATCATCATTTACGGGTATTGTCCTTTTTTTTTCGTTTGTCGAATCGCATATTATTATAGTATAGAATACTTACCGGTTCCTAATCAAATGTATCTATATTTTAATATAATATTGCATAAGTTAACTAAGATGTTCAAATTGGTAATACGATTACTTTATTTTTGCTGTTTTATTGAATGAAGTTAATACGATTTGTTTTTAGAACATAATACGACATAACTTAACTACATCCTATAGATCTATTGCCAACAAACAAACTGTGCTTAGATGAATGTATACAATACCAAATAGGTATATAAATATATATTACCATTCCATTTATTGTATTTACTGTTGATCATTATTAATTGCACTTTCGTCTTCTTGCATGTGCATTTCTCAATGCATTTCTTGGCACAGCAAAACATCACTAAGACAAAGACGGATCCGATGACCATTATAGCTGTTATTGCCCCGTCAGTAAGGTACGTGGGACTGAAACACAATAAATCACTAGGAATCAAATGCGCTAACATGTTTAAGACATGCAGTTGTGAGGTTTTTATATTATATAAATGAACTCATACATTCGTTCTTAAACATTTAGAACATGTTTAAAACATATGCGAATTACGCATCCATTTTTATCCTGTCACATGCCTTTGAATCATCCTGATAACCAGATAACCTAACAACCCAAAAGTTATTAGGCTAATTGACCACGTGACCTCGAATATCCGTCAGTCGTTCTCCGGTGACGGACTACTTTTTTCTATTAATAAAATACCAAATAGATGTAAAGTACGTTTTGTTTAAACATGTATACATTGTTTTATGTTGGATGGATTTGATTTTTGTTGACCGAGAGTTTGTAAATAAACATTCAAAAAAGCAAAACATCGTGTTAAATATTACTATGTGTAACCTACTGTTAATCAAGCGGTTAAACACTATGATCGCTGTAATCACTGTAAACATCGTCTGCTGTACATATACATAGCCAGTTGACATTGGATTTACTGTATTTAATTTAATTAATCCCTTAAAATGGATGACAATTTAGGCATTTTTGAAATTGATTGGCAAGAACTAAGTATATTTTTCGCTGCGCATGCCTTTTCATGTGGTTATAAAAATATAGCGTGACGTAAGGAAATCTACACAAGATCAAACATGTATGGAACACCACTTGGGCTTTATGTAGGAATGTTGCAAATGTGACATGATAAATAAAATAATAGGTTGGTGACGTAGATGGAGAATTATTATCTTGCTCGTCGGAGGATCTTATTTTCCTCCGCCTTGCCAGATAACCATTGTCCATCAACGTCACCTATTATTGTCTGTATAATTTCCAATTAAGTTATTGATAATTTGTGATAATATTGACATGTCATGCTTGTTGAATGGAAGTTAAATACATAACAAATATTGCAGATTCGTGTTTCTGTTAAGGCTCATATGACAAAATCTGGAATTATATCAACACTATCTGAACATAGTTATAAACAATTAAAAACTTGTATTCGGCTGTTATAGTTATTTACCACGTTGTATAATTGTACCGTGAATAGATATCGATTCAAATAATTGTTTTTTGAAAGATGATGAATATCAATTAACATTTATTAATAATCATATTGCAAATGAATACCAAAGCAACATGTACAATTACTACGGACGAACATATATGCTTACAGTAAAAAATCTACAAAAAATAAAAATAATCTCACCAATGCTTACAATGCGTTTGGGGAAACACAGTACGTAACCAGCAGATTATATTCAACCAGAAATAATGTACTAATATTGCTTTCAAATGATGTTGACATTAACGTGCTCTCACCAAGTCTACAAGCAAATAAAAACACATTCTAGCAACGCGTAAGTTTCCAATTGGGCAACAAGTAAACCTACCAGCAAAATATCTTCAAGCAGCATATGGTGCCGTTGCGACAGCATAGTCCGTCTCCATTGTTGCAGCACGTGGCACCAGCTGCGCAGTATAACTTCTCGTCTGGTTTGCTGACGTCATTGCATACGTCTGCAGCCTCTGCGTTAAAACGTCAGAACTAGAAACAACGCTGAAAAGTAGTTCCTAAACGGTATTGGAATTGTAAGAATTGGGTATTGAAAAAAATTGTTATAACTGTATTGCTATCCGGGAAACCGCATTTTGTTTACCCATGACACTTAAGTGCAGTACATTCAAGGGTCTAAAATATTTATATTCCAAAGAAAACCTGTTTTACTTAAAACACGGTGTCCATCTTTTATGTGCGATTTTAATATTTTCAAAATAAGTATTAACCTTAATACATAATGCGTCATGAAACAGTATTTTCGACTATATGAGTATTGGAGTTTTAGATTGCAGTGAAAGTAATGTGTTTACAAAAAAAAAACACATCAACAGAAAATATGTTGTGCCTCACAAAGCGATGTTTGTGGGAGGGCGGTGGGTCAATCCACCAGGCAGTTGGTTTTAAATGTCACAGTTCAATTCATGTTCTGAGATGATATTTGATGTAAGATTAAAAACATTAAAAGCCGTGTGCATATTAATGCATTTAATACTTACGCATGTATTTACACTAATTTGAAATGTCAAATGGTTCTTTACCTAAGATTTAAGATAAACTATTTGTTTGGTCTAAAGGCGCACAATTCTTCATGATCCATTGAATTCAAACTGTTATGTCATTCAAAAATACTTTTGATTGTATCAATTTGAGGAATGTTTTGGGAAATCCGCATGCAGTGACGGTTCTATTTATAAGACAAATGCTGTAGTGAACATACATGAAGGGTTCCGTTTAAACTACCCGTTATTTACATTACAAGACTTAAGGCAATGCAATAAAATCACGATATCTCGATTGTTTTCTTATTGTGATCAAATGAAGTTGTGCACAAAAATGTATGTCTTCAAAAACATGGTGTAATATAAAATATTTCAATCGTAAAAACTACAATGCATCCATGATCCTGTTTATTTCTGTATGATCATTTGGTCTAAACTCTATATGCCATTACAAACCCATGCCAAATCAAAAGTTAGATTACCTAAGGTTGCAATAATAAATAACTGTCCTGATAAAAACAGCAATATCCACTTTTGAAACATTTTCGATCACTAACAATAGTGTATCTCAGTCTATACAACTAACTGCGGACGGTTTTATTTGCGATCATAACCGTGTTAAGCTCTGGTGAAATGCGCTGTTACACACATTATTTAAAGACAATAGAAAATTAAATGCGGCTTTATTACGTCTTTAGCCATACGACATTACTTTCTATCTTAAATCAGTTTGACAAAACCATTTCTTTCCGTTTTGTACTGTTCATAAATGTGTATTCAGTTTGTTCACCTTTGATTTATTGCAATTGAAAATCTATTCAATACGTTCATCAATTGAACCTTAATGTAAAAATAAATATTCGTACGGATATTTTTTTCAAACCAGGATTTGACAAAAATAATGTATTTCGACAATGTTTTTACGTTACAGTGTCAACACTATAATTTATGTTTATCAAGTAACATTTAAAGACCAATATCATCAAAAGAAACAAACATTGGCAAATTATTAAATTCTTATTTTCACATCATGTATCATGCAAATCATCGCAAATTGTGACATACATACTATGTCTGCATGTATATTCAATTGCGATATTGCGTTGAAATCTGTCATAATGTCTAAGAAAGCATGCTGTAAAACAGTTTATAATAAAATATATCGGCTGACTAATATTTAATTACGTACCATGTACAAGTCGGCGTCAAAAGCTACATTCGATTATGTTACCTTTTGAAATTTGCATCGACCTCGTAAATATCATTCACCAAGACACATGTAGATATATGTGAACAATTCTATAGTGGCATAATAAGCATCCATGATTTTAATTCGTTTGCTATAAAAGCTACAGGCCACGATGTAAAACAATGCATTTTACTGTTGACAATTTATGCTAGATTTAAACTAACTAACGTTCAAATGTTCTAAAATTATACTAGAAGCATGCTCGAAATAAATATCATATTAAATACATCGGTGTCGAACATCAAATGTCAAAGCCGATCACTCTTATATTAGAAATGTCAACGTGTGTAGAAGTCTAATAAACATTCGAACTTAAATGTTAAGTTTCACGTTGATAATAATTAAAGAGGTCACAAATAATATGCTATTCGTTTGTTTATGTTCATATCCTAATGTAATTACAATAAGCACAATTTCTCTACATTCACTGTAGTCTGCTTCACACTTTATTATGTAAATAACTGACAATGTGAAATGAAGACACCTGAGTATGATAAACCCTAAATACAAGTGATATATTGATATAAATGATAAACAAAATTTTATTATCCAATAAACGGACATAGATTACAGCTCATGCCCGTCAAATGTTGAATATCCAAATAGGTTTGATAATGTATGTCCAAATATTTGAAGTTTATGTCAATCGATTGGAGAATATATTATTATTTGCCGCAGGAATATAAACTTTTTTTTTTAATTGACTGGTCAACATGTATTTGCACATGTAACTGTATTGTAATTATTAACAGCTAATGGTCCATGATGTTATTGAATCCGAGAAACACATCCAGGTAAAACGTAGTAGTCATCCACTCCAGGGTATTTCTGTATTTTTGAATGTGCAGTAGTAAATACGGGTGGCACTGAAAAAGAAATAAAACGAAAATCACATCAACTATGGTTGTGCTATTATTATGCAAGTCTATGTAAGCGATGGATCATGACGTCTTACTTTAATTAGACATTATAAATTTCAATTTTAATGTCAAGCCAAGCAACATTTCGGCCATGTAAGCATTCGCCTGGTTGTTCAATACTCATGTCTGTGTGTGTGTGTCTTTGGCTTGCAGTAAAAATAGCAGTGTCAGGTATCAATGCTCCTGTTTGTCAATTTAATATCACCATTGAAGATGAATTGTTTATCATGTAACATAAACATTATAGACAAAAAGCTATTCTGTAATATATTAACATTAACTTAACTGTACTTAACAAATACTTGATTCAAGATGTTTTCCTTTGTATTGTACTTTCAAAAGGTAATGACCTTTTAGTAGTAGTAACACAAATGAAAAGTGCTGTTAAATTTAAGTGTTTTTTTTTAATTTCTCAATCTGATAGAACAACATTTCATCTATACGATCACGTACTTCTACTTTATTTTTCTCTGAGCAATTATTCTGCTAAATATCCATGGCTTGGAATTCAAGCTGAACTAGTTTTAGTTCAATAACTTACCATATTCACTTGGTTAATAATAATATGTGGAAACTGTAAGTCATTCAAACCTGCATCTTTGCGAAGCATATTCCCATGCCCGTCAAGAACAATCGTCTGCAGCCTGGTCTCCCAGCAGCAGTAGTGATACACGCACTTCTTTGCCACGCAGATGAGGCACAGCAGAAACAGGCAGGCAAACACTATGCCACCGGCTATCGTCCAGTGATAAGTGTAGTTACTGAACAGAAAACATTCGACTCGAGTGAACAATAAGACAAAACGTGTTTAGGCACCTCAAAAATTCCAAATGAGGTTTAAAGCATTCTTAAACTATTTTGGAGTTTGAACCTAAACCACACATCGAGAAGAGTGGGAAGAGGGAAAATTATATGTCTGATTTTTTTTTGTTGATCTATGTAAGTCGCCCAGAGCCCAGAGCCAATTTTATAAATACAGATAATTTAAGCAAATCCAAATCATAACTTTAATTCGGATAAAGATACGGTAACCGAAGTCCAATAACTTGGCTAAATCTTATCCAAAACTTTACCAAAAGTTGCAACTGTTCGGATATCTATTTTTATACAATCGCCAACCAAAAATGATATCCTCAAATTGAAGATAACCAAAAAGTTATCCGCTGGATAAGAGCTACATAGTTTTATGCAATTGGCTACAGGTGGCCATTCTATTGCAATACATGTCAACTTGCAAAAATGACACCAAGCTATTGGACATTCATACTGTAAAATGTTACTACAAGTGATGATATGATGATATTAAAACGTATTTACCGGCATGACACATTCACGCCTTATTCATTCTTATGCAATTGTTAGATAGTAAGATATTGCAGTAATTTACAGACAGATAGGTCATGTTTGCAGTTGTTCTATATACTAAACAAAATCCCCTATTATGTGTGGCACATTATTCGCACTATGTTTATATTAATTGGAAGACCAGAGTTGGTAAACTAGTGTATACATATCCTAGTATGCTGGTACTGATTCTTATACATTAAAAGGTCAATCGAATTGTTCTCAAGAGGTGTGAGCAGAAATATTACACTATGTGAGACTCGCAGAAAGAGCAGAAGTATGACACTATATGAGACTAACCAACAGAATATCCCCTCGCAGCAAGAACAGAGGTATTCTGCAAGAGCAGAAGTATTACACTATATGAGATTTACCAACAGAATAACCCCTCGCAGCAAGAGCCCGAGCAGCACGTGCCTGCCGAGCACACTGTCACCGTGCTTGGGTCGCTTTCCGCGTAACACAACTCACCCGTGCTGGCTGAAAAAAGATGTAGTAATTTGGTAATATCTGACATAATCATACAGCAATTCTAAATCGAAACTTTACATTTAAAGAAAACTAGTTGTGTTCCTGTCGTTGTCATTAATTGATTGTACCGAGATGCAATCAATTTAATAAATTGTTGGATTTGAGTGTTGACACTCGTCTTTGATTATGTTCTTTATCATGTTCACGACAGAAATTCCACTTGCACCGATTTCACGAATTTCACCGAAGTCGATAAAATTAGGATTATTTTAAGATTGCTTTTTGCTTGTAATATAGTGTATACACATTTCACTCTTTAAATAATGCAAGCTTTAAGTGTAACCATTTTGTGAAATACAAACATACGATTTTATACCCTACCATCAAATATAAATAAGTAATACGCGACTAAAGCAAATTATTTTTTAAACCTACGTAAGAGTTTTTTTATAAATCGTGGCCGTTATATATTCGTGATATTACATAAATGTGCATTATTTAAACTAGAAGCGACATAGTATTAATTACATGTTTTGCATTATATGCGATAACCGATGCAATTACTTTCAAATATAGTTTCATGAAATGCGCCTTTTGTTGAAAAAATGTAATGGCTGTTTATGACAGGTTATACGAACCTGGGGCATGCTATAAAAACAATATTTCTAATACCATACACATGTACGATAGTCCGCTCATGGCTTTTCGTTAAACAAAAAACATTTAAACGAAGTGTAAATAATGAAAGAACAATCGTATGGTATCATGTTTAAACGTGTGCCTCGATCTGTAAACACCCCTTATGAAATGACGCGTTTATATTTCTCACTTTCAGATTGACATTTGAGGGTTAAAGTGTGTTTTACTTATCATAAACCCGAATGGAATATATGGCAGAGCCATAGAAGGTTTCGGCAAGAACGATACAGTCCCGCGAAAGTTTGATCGAGTCATCGGGCTTCTTTTTCTATTCACTTAAGCTTCTATTCTTTTTCTATTCACTGTCTATCAGATCAACTCGATCACGTCCGACCAAGCGGTCCGGTACTGGTCTGATTCGGTCGGCATGAGTGGTCGGGGCGGTCGGGTAGGTCGGCATTGGTCGGGCTTCCTACCCGATATTTTTTGACATGTCAAAAATATCGAGTAGCGGTCGAGTAGGAAATGAATCGAGAAGCGCTCGAGAAGTTGTCGTGTATTAGTCGAGTAGAAGATCGAGTTGATCGTGAAGCAATCGTGTGGCGATCGGATTGACATCTTTCACACGACCTGTACCCGATCGGCTCGACCTTTACCCGAGTTATTTTAGATCGCAACACGATCCACTCAACCTCTATTCGATGTGATGTACAGATTTACTAGACTGCTACCCGACGGCTACTCGACCGTACACGATCACTTCCCGATTGCTTCTCGACCATACACGAGCTCATGTCACTAAAACAAAACTCACGTGCAAAA